>NW_004797306.1:749317-750333 GCF_000002075.1 Aplysia californica
ACACACACACACACACACACACACATGTACGTTGTACAAAAGATGGGAAGTCCATGTTCGATAGTTGAGGAAATAATATTTGGTTTTGACCGTACTATCTGTAGAGAAAGAACGACAGACACCATCGCTGCAACGCAAGACAGAGTTATGTGGAGGCCCATGATCGCCCACGCCAGTGGGCAAGGCACCGGATGATGATGATGATGATCTGTAGAGCAAAGTGCTGATTCTAAAACTGAACAATATCTTGACTGGATTCAACTGGCGTCCGCGTTACAGTGGGCGTGGTTTTCTCTTTCTGTTGTTGTTGTTTGCTTCGATTTTGTTTGTCCAATTGCAGGCAAAAGACACGAGTTCCGTTTTCGACTGGAACGGCTATTTTATGAAGAATTATTGTTGTGATCCTAGCCGGACCTCTTTGGCCACGAAAAAGCAGGTCGACGAAGCCTGCCTCCTATTTAAGCTTAATTGTATTGATTGAAGCTCAAAGTATGTTCAACCGACCAACCAACCAAAGAACCAATCAATCAATCAATCAATTAATTGATCAATCAATCAATCAATCAATCAATCAATCAATCAATCAATCCACCAATCAATCAATCAATCCGCCCTTCCCTCTATAAACCCACTGCCTCTTTTGTTCTTCCGTTTTGAATAATCCCATAAACCTTCCTTGGGCAATTCCACGGGGTTCATTGTTTTTCATGTCTTGCAGCTATTCTATGTTTTTACTTGAAGGATTTTTTGGTTTCGCAAGACTACTTAAGAGGGTTAGATGCCTCTTACACAGCGTTCACGTGGCCTGACATCCTCACAAGCCAATTACAGCCCAAATAGGAGGATTGCGTTCTCCCCTAGATGTAAGATAATGAAATATTCATGCTGAAAATGAGAGAAAAAATACAAAACATCTACATACACGCACGCACGTGTACGCGCGCACACACACACACACACATATACAAACACTCACACACACACGCACGCACACGCATGCACACACACGCACACAC
>NW_004797306.1:752360-757704 GCF_000002075.1 Aplysia californica
TTGTGTGTGTGTGTGTGTGTGTGTGTGTGTGTGTGTGTGTGTGAAATCGATGTTATCCTTACATATTTTAAGTGAGGGCAAAATGTTCAAGGTTTTTATGTCAATTCAAGTATCCAAGAAATTACAATGTCCTTACTTGTTTATTAGTGAAGGGCGCACAAGGGCTTCTTTCAGTACCACCTCATTTGATTTCTTTCCTGTCCATACAGTTCTCAATAGTCTCCTAGACGAAAACACATTCCTGTTGCTTCAGTTTTATTTTCATTCTCTTTAGTAATCGTCCCGCACTCACAGCTCTACAGAAGAGTTAGTTACACATTACCTGTTATAATTCTTATTTTAGTAGTTATTGAGACGGCTCTATTTTCATGATTGGAGCTGTTTTGTTGAATCTGACTTAAGCTATTGCAATTCTTCACTTATTTCTGAGAAACATATGGCGTCTAATGAATAAAATATATTCTATATGTCTAAACTGTTGAGATTGTTTGGCCTTTCCACTTTTGCTTAGGAGGTCACAAAAGGATTTACTGCTTATTTAGATATTATATAGTGTTCTGTGTTCTTTATGTTCAACAATTATAATCCTTCACGTTCACTTTTCATCGCAACAGTATCAAGAAGCATAAAGGTCTATTTTTTAAATTTATGTACATAGACGAGTGAATACGTTCTCAGTGGCCCGAAGGCAGTAGATCGATTTCCATGTTGGGAAGCCTATTAATTTTCTCCGTCTTTTTAGCTGGCATACTGGATCCTACTCATCCCGACGCAATCAAGCCTTTCTTTCAAATTATCTGAATTATGCCAATGCGGGTGTAGAGCATTACAATCCATCTATTTTTGCTGCATTCTGTATCACCTACTTGCATTGGGTATTCTCGTTTTCTCCATCGATCCAGGTATGCAGATTCGACAGATCAGATCAAGCAGATTCGATAATGTGGACACACGCCAACCTCATCTATACCGTCTTCGTCATTCTTAGTTAGAAAATGATCAATGGTAGTGCACAGTTGGCCGCTGGTGCATCAGTGCAGGGCACATAAAGAGTAAGTCATTGGCGTAAATTTACTTGGTGCTGATGAGAAAGCGACCATGTATGTCCTTCGATCAGAATCACCTAATGTCACGGCAGCTTTTGGACAAATACAGCTCACTAAGTGGCTCTACAGCCAAAGGAACAATAACACAACGAAATTGTAGCGCTATGTTCTGATCATAATTTTCTTATTAATAATGATTGCGTTCCAGAGAATTGGTGTGTAATTTCATTTTGGGGAAATCACGTATCGTGGTTTTCTGTTCTTTCACGCATCAGCAGACACGGCTGCTTATAGAAGTTTATACTAGGAGCATTAAGGGCTAAGCTTTCTCTATTGTTACATTCTTAAATAAACATAAAAAAGACATATGCTCGGACTCTTATCACAAAGCTCAAAGAGAGGAGAGAAACATACACATTTCAAACTGAGGATGTGCTTAGAATTACGCAACCATCATCAAGCTCATGATAGATAGAGACAACCCCAGTAGGTATTAGAAGAGCAGGCTTGAGATGGGTAAGGAAATGAGATCAAGAGTAAGTCGAAGTCTGATTTATTGGTACTAACAGGACACAAAACAAGAGGATGAAAAAGTATTCGTGGAACACAGTAATAGTGAGAGAGTGCTAGCCTTCTTATCCAATTTGATTTCACGCACCCCCCCCCCTTTCCTCAAGGGGAAAAAACATCACCCAAACTTAACCCAATCCATTTTCCTTTCCTGTGTACTCCTATACTGTCTTCTCTATAAATATCTTTACCCTAGATCTACTAGATTTTAATATTTGACCGACTTATATAATATACTATAGTTTTTTTGTTGTCGCTGTTGTTTTGTTTTTGGCGCTTGTTACTGTAGCATTGTAGCTGTGATTGTTATTGAAGATTAAAGACCCACTAGAAAAAATAATATAGGTCACAACAAAGTACCTGTACTTAACATATATGATTCAGCGGCTATGAAGAAGAAAACAGAAAAGACTCAAACAGTACTTCAAAGTAAACTCGTCAAAACAGCCTATCCATTCCATTACCAAGATACTCCCTTCCTCTTTCTTTGTTTTGGGTCTCCAGTGTCATCAATGTCATTAAAAGTTTGCCTAAAACATTAAAGAGAAAGGACACCATGATTTCCAGCCTTTATAGAGAAAAGGGGATCTTTGAAGTTATTTTCCGCAGATGAGCTTTATTTTCTGAAACATAACTTTGATATGGACACTCTTGTGCGGATAGAAAAATGAGGTAAAGGCAGCAGGGACAAGCGATACTTATTCTGATTAAGTGAAACGTTTTGCTGCATCGTTGCACTTTTATAGTGCACAAGATTAGAATTACATCCAAAAAGTTTTAGCTCTCCCACATCGTTCTCAAGAGATTTACAACCCTTGTTTTTGACAATGGTGCTTGTTTTATTTTGTTTAAGTAAAAAGAAACAACTCAGCATTGTAAGAGCAATTTAGAATAGTAAAATAGTAAAACGTATAATGATTCCCTCTAACCACCCACCACAGAGAGGTGCTCGAGACGTTGAAGATGGACAAGCATGAAGAATTTGTTTAGTTTTCTGCAGAGTTTTTCAGCTTTCAACACAAATACGTCGGGTAAGTGTCGAAGATTAGAGGTGTATATTTTTTTATTTTTATTGTAGACGTTTTTACGCCCCCGATCGATACGAATAACATCATGAAGGAGGCGACGTTGACCCTGCCTATCAGGGTCAACTCAGGTTAAGAGTTAAACACCATCCCATCAGAAAGACTGAGATACTCGACTGAAATCCACCCGTTCTCCTTCCCCGTCCCTCCCCCCTCCGCAAAAACACACTCGGGAATCGAAATTGGGTCTCGTGCGTGCGATAGCACAGCGAAACGCCAAACCGCTACACCATCGACGCCTGTGATTAGTTGCGTAACTAGAGAGCAAGATACACAGAAAAGAAAAAAGAAAGATAAGGACGACAGATATTTGGTAGGATAGAAGAAAAAACCCACAACGGAACAACCGCCAACCATCCAGCAAGCATAAAGAACAGAAAGAGGAAGCGCTGTTTTTTAATGTTATAAGTCTAAATAAGAAAATCTCAAGTTATGGCATGGGCAGCTAAGCAGTTGTGGGCTCAGTCTACCACGGCCATCTACAAACTATTTATAACTTATACAAGTCCTTGTTTTGTTGCTGCAAGTTTTGTTTAAAATACGCATGTTATCATTTTCATCATGAAAAAGAAGAGCTTTAAACTACTAGCCTGTATTACCCACCAACATGTTCAGAAAAGATTGAAATTTAATATGATATATGAGAGCATGTAGTAAATGACTTGTAAAACAGGCAAACAGTTTTATGATGAAATGACAGAGGCAAATAAAAGTGTCGACAGATGGCTGGCGTCTGAAAACTTTGCCGTCACGGTCGTTGGACTAAACCAACATTTTACGCAACCAATTGGCTAGGTCCTGATTAACAATTTAATATCAATGCTCTTAGCCAGGCACATATACTCGTAGTATTGATGACACTAGTTATGTCTTCCCCTCTTTTCTACATGGCGCTAAGAGTACTAAACCCAGACTTAAGCAAAGAAAGAAGAAAGAGAATCTGCACTTGAGATGAGAATGACTACAGAATCATCAGAATCAGTTAGAAGGCAAACAAAAGACAAACCATGAGGTGTGCCAGATTATCTTGACAAGACAAATCTCGCTAAAAGAAATAGAACGTTGAAAAACCAATACGTTGACCTACAAACCACCACCAGGCTATTTTGTTGGAAACACTCAAAGACAAGATGTGGGGCACAAAGTCTAAGGGTGGACAAGGCACAATATGAACCGACAACATCAAGTCATAGACTCGACTCAACATGAAAAAATGCGTGACGGCAGTTAGCGAGGCGGGTCATTACACGTCAACCTTTGAGCCATGGATGACACCTTCAGGTATCAAGGTAACATTAATAGCAGAGCTTGGGGTCTCTGTTCTCGCGGTGGTGTGTGATGGTAATTACACAAACTACGACAGAGCGACTTCATTAGTGTGCCACAGCTGTATTGCAGGGGAAATCTGAAAACACATCTCTGAAACCCTGTTACAAAAGAGAAAGTTAACTTTTTTTCGCATCTCACAGAGTTAAAAGTGTAAGGGATTTTTGGTTGATGAGGAGAAAACAAAGAAGGCCAAAACAGTACTTTAAAGTAAACTCCCAAAACCATCCGATCCATTCCATTACCCTGATAGTTCCTTCCTTCTTCTTTCTTCTGCCTGAAAGCTGTATAATATTTTTGACAATAATGTAATAAGTACGGGATCATTTGTGTAGTGAGTGTCTTTCAGCGGCAAGACAATCTTGGCGTTTCAGGCAAACTGCTATAGCTAAACAAATTGTGGAAAAAAAAATGTGGAGCTGGCATTCCAAACTTACTTTACTTTAAAGTAAACTCCCCAAAGCATCCAACCCATTTAATTATCCTGATACCTCTTTCCTTTCTCTTTCTTCTCCCTGAAAGCTGTATATTTTTGACAATGGAGAAATAAGTGTCTGTGCATTTGTGTACTGAATACAATTCAGTGGCAGAACAATCTAGGCCGTGCAAGCAAGCTGCTTGGTAAACAAATATTGTTTATAAAAAATGACTATCGAGATGGCATGCCAAACTATATTATCTTCATCTATGGTCATTGATTTTTCTGAGGGAAACTGTGAAACTTGAGCAGTTCGCAGACAGTGAGGCGATGTCTGAGTCAGCTGACTCTCTGATTTCATTTTTGACAAATGCAACGCTGCAAGAACTTTTCACAAGGTGTCAAATGCCCTCTTAATGTCAGTCACGTCATGATGAAAGAGGAGAAATTTGTCAAGGATGAAAGAGGAATCCCTGTTGTGAAAAGCAAGCGGAAATCAGGGTTCATTGGGTTTCTCTGCACATTGAATGGGATATTGAGCTTACTGAGCAACGTCTTAGTAAGCACCGCTATCGATCATTTCTGACCTTCTGATTGTCTCAAGTTCATCTCCAAATTTTCTTTAACCAAGCATCATGGTTGGATCAGCAATCAAACAAGAAGTGCATTTCAAGTGAGCACTTGGGCCTCTTTCGCAAGAGAGAAAATGGCGTAGTGCCATCTAAAAGAACCACTTGCATGTTGGTTAAAAGTCTAAAAAAACCCCATCACTATGGCAGACGAAAGCAGGGAAAGAGAATCACAGAATAATTCACGTCTTAACAACCTCTATAAACACGTAAACACAGCTCTCTCTCTCTCTCTCTCTCTCTCTCTCTCTCTCTCTCTCTCTCTCTCTC
>NW_004797306.1:758724-760407 GCF_000002075.1 Aplysia californica
AGAGAGAGAGAGAGACAGAGACAGAGACAGAGACAGAGAGAGACAGAGAGAGACAGAGACAGACAAAAATAGAGAGAAGGAGGGAGAGACGAGCCCAACCCCTCAAACAGACAACAACCACTACATGTACTAACCTGTAATAAAGACAATACTGTAGACCAGCACCAAAGGTATGAAGTGAGGTTCCCGTACCCAGGGTTTCCGCAACTGCTCAATGTCGCCCTTGTAGAAGAAGGCGTTCATGTTGTAGTCCCCATCATCTTCGTGGGGGAGTCCACTTGGGAGTCCCAAGTCCTCGGGGGTGAAGTTCACCTCGCTGTTTAGTACGGGAAACATCTCTGCCGCGTATGTCATTAGATGCTCCGATAGCGAGGCTGTCACGTTTGGCGAGGCCATCTTGGAGCAGAAAAGACCTCTCGGTGAAACTGTCTCTAGTCGCTGTTGTTTGGAAATTCAATTCTTGTAATTCTCGCTACGAAAGCCGACGGAAGTTACCTTGAAAACACCAGTTCCACTGTTGCCTGTTTGTTTATTTTGGTTAACCTGATCTTGTTTTTAAGTGGATCAGTTAACAACGGGATTTTCCCGTTATTTTTTCTCACTTTATTTCAACAGCTTTTCCTTGCAGGACGATTGGAATTTGAAGTATCCTTTAATTAAAGCAAAGCAAATAAGAAGGCGTATAAGAAACCAGTGCCTTTGAAAATGTTTCGAACCCTTGATTGCATAATTAGCTTACCATAAAGAGACTACCAGTAGCAGCTTGGTCTGCGTTTATAAGGGAAAAAACACAAAAGAAAAAAAGAGCAAATGTTATGAATCCATTCCTAAACTACAAGTGAAAAAAAAAGTTCTACTTAACAAAATAAATGAACACTTTAAATGCTAAAAAATAGGTTACGTCTCAGTGTGCACCAAACTGTGACGTCTGCTTGTAATTCATTAGTGTGGTCTCAAAGCAATAGTCTATACTACAGCTATGCTTTATAACTCATGGTTCTTTCATTGTAAGTTGATACCGGATGTCTTTGAGGTGAAGACATTGGAAACACAGAAACGTTCAGTTCTCAAAGAAAAACTCAATGAAGAATATCCCGTGGTTACACGTAATGTAATACGCTTGAAGAAAATGACACTTGATTGCTCAAAGAGTACACGCTAATGCCTTGACAGTTATAGTAGACTGTCGTTTTTATTTCTTGAACGAGGCTCAAGACAATGCGGTGAGAATCAAAACAGGCTAATGACAGAAACCTGGGGTTTTCTTCCAGTTTCGTCCTGTTCTAATGAGTCTAATGACTTTTAATCCGTTTATTTTGCTGGACTCCAGACGCCTACACATTGGTAATAATAATTATTTCGACATCCTCGATACTGATTCTAAAACTCTGCCCTTAAGGGTGTTCGATTCATGTATATCAGAGCGTCCTTGGAGTCTGGAGATAATAGCTTAGGAGAAAAGCCAACTCGCGGAGCTGGTGTGGTAGGGGTGGGGTTGGTTGGCTTCGCACAGCGGCGATCAGCTCTCAGCTCTGTCGCCTGAAGACCATTTTAACATCACGGAGACCGGGCAGGCAATTTGGTGTGGCGAGGTGTTGGTCTCGTGGCAGCCTGGGGACGACGATGCAAGCACATTGAGTTAGGATCGGACAAAAGAGGGCGGTGGAAAAGGGTGGGAGGGGG
>NW_004797306.1:762793-764750 GCF_000002075.1 Aplysia californica
TTATTGGAAATTTTAAAGTAACAGGAAACAGGAAGGCGAGTTTTTTAAAGTGTTTTTTGTGTGTCGTTTTTGCTTTTTTTTTGTAAAGTAGTTGTCTTACGTCCTCATCGACACAGTTGAAATAATTTAGGAGGCGGGCTACTTCAACCCTGTCTGTTAGGGTCAGCCGAGCGTCTCCAACGTCCCAGTAGAATGTTGGTGGAGATTTTCGATAAAAGCTCTCCTAGCACGGGAATCGTCTTCTGCGTGCGACTTCAAAGTGCCTGATCGCTACACCACAGACGCCAGTAAGCTGTCTGTGATCTAGGTGATGCGCTTAGATATAATATGCAAATGAATCATGATGCGAATAGACATACTTTATGTTTACTGAAAATTTTTCCTTTGCGCTCATATAGATCTATCCTTATGCAGTTGCACGCTCCCTAAAACTCTCACCAAACTAAAGTCTATCCTGCACGTTAAGTCTCGAAGGTAGATACAATGATAGTTGTACGGGGATGGAAAAGTAACTATCAGACATGTGGGGCGGGAAGGGGGGAGGGTGGGAACGAGGGAGAAGGCGCTAACCTTTTACTTTTCAAGTTAAAAGATATTGGTTGCAAGATCTCTTCTTTGTTGAGGCAAGAGTAGGAGGAGAGTAGGAGGCAGGAGGGATGGGGTATACTTAGAGGAATAGCAGGTTGTAAAACTACTCGTAATAAGAAATGTAGTAAAGAAGAAAGCAGAATCAACGTCCCCCAGACCTCTTCGGTTTTCTTTTTTCTTTGAACGTTTTTGATGCACCGCAACTTCTCATAATACAGTACAGGTAAGGCGAATGTTCATATTGTATGCTATCGTCGACATGTTTCAGACAATCATTATTTAGAAAGTGGCCTGCCCAGACTCTGGTCTGCCTGGAAGGGGCAATAATCAGACAGTATCACAGCGGGAAGGATTCCGTAGCAAGCGAACACTGTGAAATAGATAGAGGGTTAGGGTTAGGGTTAGGGTTAAGTTTAAAGTTACGGTGAGTGTTAGGGGTTGGGTTAGGGATAGGGTTAAGGTTGGGGTTAGGGTTAGGGTTACGGTTAGGATAGGGTTAGGGGTAGGGGTAGGGGTAGGGGAAGGGGTAGGGGTAGGGTTAGAGTTTAGGCGAGGGTTAGGGTTAGGGTTAGGGTTAGGGTTAGGGTTAGGGTCTTGATTGAGAGTAGGGTTAGGTCCATTCTTTATTGTGTTTGTTAGGATGGTCGCTCATTACGGGAGTCCTTCCATTAGAGCAAACAAAATTAATACGCTTAATTGGCGACAGAACAGCTTTTTGAATCTTTGCAGTCAAGCAGTTGAGACAAGAAAATAACAATGATGATAATAATAATAATAATAATAATAATAATAATAATAATAATAATAATAATAATAATAATATAAAGAACATTGGACTGAACAAAAATCGAAATTGGGCACGCCTGTCCATAATTTGTTCACTTACTGTAAACATCTTAACATAGCTTAACCCTATCAGTACGCCCTGGGGTAATTTTGTAATTTTAGAATACTTCCAGTGCGAAGATCTCTTTGAAACTTTAAGTATTTCTCAAAAAATCCTTTTGACAGACTGCTCTTCAAAGAAGTGGGGGCACAGAGTTCCCTACGTCGTATGGATACGAAAGTGAAAGACGACGTACAGATAGGGTCAAGTCAAAAACAGCAGTTCAACATACTGTTTGTCAAAACATTTGTCTCATAGACCATTCCTTCTGTGAGCGGGAAAACAGAGTTTATATTATTAACGTAAATTTATCACAGTCTGGCTGCGTGACAATTAGACTTCTGGTTCGATGACAGGGCACTGAACTTTTCCGTTGGTCTATGTCTGTGCCATACCCTCGTCTGCTGACGCATTATGTTACCTACAACTTCTTTTCATGTTTCTGTTCTCCGCCTTCGCTATGATTTTTTTTGCACCCACATT
>NW_004797306.1:765697-766955 GCF_000002075.1 Aplysia californica
TATCTGTCTGTCTGTCTCTCTGTCTCTCTCTCTCTCTCTCTCTCTCTCTCTCTTTCTCTGTGTCTCTCTCTCCCCACCCCGTTGCAGCCACACTGATTTTGTTTTCTCCCTTCCCACCCCTCTTATTACAGTTCATACGAAAATCACATCTCCACCCCAATGTCACTTCGCCATTATATTTTTCATTCCGAACAAAACGTATATTCAGATCCGACGGGTAAGCTGGTCCTCGTGATTAATATGAAAGCTGAAAGAGTTCAGGAAATGTCCGCCTCTATGGTGCCTCTTTCCATATGTGTTATGCGTACTGTCATTAAAAATATGTAAACAGAAAATGTGCCAGGAATAAACGTTGCACGGTAATCGCAGTGAATTAGATATTTACTGATGCCAATGCCTGATCATAATAATTAATATTTGCTGTAAACTGAATAAAACTTTAACATTTTGCGTCTCTTGGGGGTCTTTAAAAAAAATTGAAATAATAACAGCAAAACATTTTGAATGAACTATGATTAAAACTCTTTCAAATTTATCATAATCAAGATTAATGTAAAAGCGTAATTTTCTAAAATTGTCACCGGACACAGAAAAACTTGATACACTGTGCTGCTGTGTCGCGTAATCGGTCCTTTGCTTGAAGATCGGGATAAAAATGGAAAAAGCAAAACTTAAAAAAGAAGGAGGAAGAAAAAGTTGTAATTTTAAAAACACACGCACAAAAAAGATTATGTTATAACCATCATTACCTCGCGACCCAACAACCCAAGTTGTTGAGAATCTTGTGAAGGTCACTCGGTGATTACTTCCCTTGCCACGCCCCCCAGAGAATGGTGTCTTCTGACTTCAGTAATGAAGCAAACGTATTGCCCCCAAGGGCGAGAGATCGGGTTCAATACAGTCTCTACCTCACAAGAGCCCTCGGGTATCCAAAGGCTATAAGCAATGTCCCCGTAACCTTTTTCCAAGTCCTTACTTCCAACCGCAAGTGTGATCAGTTGCCATAGTGATTGTTTCTTTTTGTGTATGTGTTTGTCAGATTACATACGTATGCAATTGAAAGAATTGCAGTACGTTGAATGGGCCAGTATGCACAAAACTTTGATTTAAATCTTTGTTTGTGTGTGGAGCGCCTAAAGCCATCAGGGAGTGGGCACTATCGAAGGGATATTCCTTCTTCTTCTTCTTCTTCTTCTTCTTCTTCTTCTTCTTCTTCTTCTTCTTCTTCTTCTTCTTCTTCTTCTTCTTCTTCTTCTTC
>NW_004797306.1:768698-769962 GCF_000002075.1 Aplysia californica
GTACTTCGAAGAGAGAGAGAGAGAGAGAGAGAGAGAGAGAGAGAGAGAGAGAGATAGAGATAGAGAGAGAGAGAGATTAAAGGAAAGGGGGAGGACACATTTTATGCGCCATTTCCCATAGAACCTTTCTAATGCCATTCCTGACATCGTTTTTATGGGATGATTTGGCCAAAATAGAAAGAAAGAAATATAACCGAATCTTAAACCTATAGATGTGACAACTTTCAAGGGTTCTCAGTTGTTGGCCAGATAGCTGGAAACTGTGCATGTGGACATGTTGTGGATTGCTTTTCGCCTCTGGAGTGAGTACTTGGCTTCATCGCTCTATTTTGAGACATTTAGACGGACCTACGTTTCTTACTTTCTGAAAAATTGGCTTACTATTTTCTTATAGCCTCCGGTCCTCCGTTGGACAAGTGGCGTGGGTAGCCAAGTGGTTAGGCGTTGTGAGATTGGAGGTGCAGGTTTCTGAGTTTGAGCTTCAGCTCGGTCCGATTTTCTTTCATTGGGAAGGACATTTTTCTCGAATTTCCTTCCTGATTCGGTCTTTTCAGAAATGGACGTTAAACTAAGAGGTCTTGCCTTTTAAATAACATAACTGTGTTGATATAGACGTAAAACTTATACCATTTCACATATCAATTAGTTGGTTAGATGGAGCACTCTGTGTGTCCAACAGTATAGGTTACTTATCGCAGTTGTAGGACATAATATAACGACACGATGTTTCAGGTCCTTATCAATACGTTGGCATATGGAGTTATTGTTAATTTCTTGTTTGTGTATTTTGGTTTATCTGATCTTATTTTTAAGTGAGACCAGTTAACAACGGCATTTTCCCGTTATTTTTTCTCACTTTATTTCAACAGCTTTTCCTTGCAGGACGATTGGAATTTGAAGTATCCTTTAATTAAAGCAATACAAATAAGAAGGCGTATAAGAAACCAGTGCCTCTGAAAATGTGTAGAACCCTTGATTGCATAATTAGCTTACCATAAAGAGACTACCAGTAGCAGCTTGATCCGCGTTTACAAGAAAAAAATCTCCATCTGTCTCAAAACATTTGCAATTGAAGGACGTGGTGGTAGCCTGGTCTCAGGGCCAATTTTAGCGAGAAAAGACTTCCAAAGCTTGACTGTCCTTGAATACTAATTGCAAATGTACATGTTTATGCCTTTGAATACTGTGATCAACGTTTTTTCCCCGGCAAAATCCACATAGAATTGTCGTCTTAAATGGACACAAAGGAAGGACACTGACCCCC
>NW_004797306.1:771384-773610 GCF_000002075.1 Aplysia californica
ATTTTTTGTTGGGATTTCTACTGATAAGGGCACATAAAATGTAAATTTTAGTTTCCCAGTTCTCTAAAGTTATGGAAGTCACCAAACTTTGGCGGCCATGTTCTCACTTCTTTGACTTCTTAATCCAGTCGATTCCCACCTCCATCAGTCGAAAATATATAGACTCCTTTTCAAGATAAATGGGTATTTTTTCAGCGAAAAAAAATCAAATGAACAAGCTTTACCATGATACCAGTTACTCCATAAGCCTAAAAACCGACTAGCGCCTGATTCCACTTTGACTTGGCAATGACACTAATAGTCCCTAAAACCGGATGCGCTGACGATGTTGCAACTAGCCTACTCCCTTTAGGTGTCCACTTTTTTTTTTTGGGTGGGGGGAGGAAAGTCTCGATGAATACCAGTCATTCCCACTAGGAATATACAGCACTGCAGCCTGTTAGATGCATACCTAGGTAAGATATTCGCTCTTACTGTCTCTACCAATTACCAAATACCTTTTCGCAGATGGGTTATCTGAGGAAATTTGGACAACGGCGTTTCTAGAGGATACAATGTCCTTCACGCCAAAGCCGAAAATCGATCGTCCTGCTTCAGTCATGTAAGCCTAACGTCTTGCCACGAGATTGGCTGCTAAACCATGTAGACATAGATGGTTGGCGCGTTCACAATTTAATGAATTACTGTCTAACACGCAACACTCCCGAAGACCCGACCTCTACTCGTCAAATTAATTCACCCGCATAATTCAGAACCGTCAATGGTGTTACGTAGAGAGCCCGCCTACTGAGTAAATTGAATCCTATCATTATTTACGTTGCTTCCTTGAGCTCGCAACCTCAGTTATCCTACAAGTGTTGACCCGGAGCTGCCCGTTCCCACCTTTCTAGGTTTTGAGCAAAAAGTGTGTATCTGAAAGAAAACACCAACTTCCACTCAACAAAGGGAACAGTGAACCCCATGCCTTTCATCATGTGTCGCTTTCTCTAATGCTACATTCACGATCTTATTCATAACAGACAATCATTGAATATGTGACCGTGAGTAAGAGAAATCAGAAAGAGGACATGAATATTAATGATGAGATCTATTTGGATTGCTTGATTTATTTTCTCTCAGCTTTTGTCACCTATTCTAACCCTTACCCCCTCCCCCCCCATGGGCAGCCCTAGGAAGTCAAGCCCATGTTGATTTTTACCCTGAAGATACACGCTTTGCTCTGCAGGGAATAGTTTAGACAAACAATATGAAGGTTTTCTTTCTAGTAGGCACGACTGGCATAATCTATAGGTCCCAGCAAGAGATAGAGGGTGGATTAAGTCAAAATGCAAATTCTCACAAATTTTCACAAAACCTGGTCTCGTTAGGCAGGCAAGGAGAAAATACACCGGATTGTATGTATGTGAGTTCACCATACAACTAATGTCATTATCTAAGACAAATTTAATTAAAGATATGGGCCTACAGTGATTACAAATACAACAGCTGCAAACGAAAAGGCAATACACTAAATCACCGAGTCATAATTCATGCCATTCAAATACAGCAGTTCCTTAACGATCTAGTCTTGAATCAAGGAACCCCAAAATCATTGCTACACACAAGCACTACCTGAGTCTTTGACATTGTGCGAAGAAAATGTAAGCAAAATTGACAGATCTTCGTCCGGACTGACACTATAAAAGAGAATCTAACCCCCCCCCCACCCATAAAAAAGAGGGCAACAGCAATATTTTCAGTTGTGCATTTTGTAATGCAAGTTGTCATTCACCTTTGAAGTCAATTGCGATCGGTAAAGCCCTTAAACAGAGAATGTGTTTATCTACAGCCATGAACCACATATGAAAAGGAATAGATCATTAGCTTTTTCCCCGTGGAAACATCAGAAAAATCCATAAAAGTCAGCAGTGTCGTAAAAATCCCCAGGAGCAACAAGTGATCAGACAAAAAGACAAACACACTATTACAAAACAATACAAAATGTTATACGAAATACAACCTCACGCCACGAAGCAAAACAAAAAAACCCCCAAACAACCAACCAAACATACCACAACGAAATGGATAAGAAAATAGAAAACCTTTGACATCCGAAGCAAAACAAAACAACCATTTCTGTCTGTCTGTCTGTCTGTCTGTCTGTCTGTCTGTCTGTCTGTCTCTCTGTTTGTCTGTCTGTCTGTGTGTCTTCATACCTCTTTCTCGCTTTTTCTTATCCTTTGCTTG
>NW_004797306.1:774082-776056 GCF_000002075.1 Aplysia californica
TGTGTGTGTGTGTGTGTGTGTGTGTGTGTGTGTGTGTGTGTGTGTGTGTGTCTTCTCTGTTTCCTACTCAACAATTCTAACACCTGGTCCTGCGAAGTTGCTCAATAATCTAAACTTGGCTCACCGAAACAGGGGCCATTTTCTTCTGTTGTGCGTTCCACTAACGATCCCAATACTCATCCCTCACGGCGGAGAGGCAGACAGTTAGTGCAGTACTATAACGGACGATGGGAGGACCGTAATGATCATTCTTGGACGTAAACCATTAATTTCATCGTCCGGGCGGGATGCACAGGCGGATGTAATCATCGTGTTCCAACTCCTTGCCGACTCAAATCACAAAAGAGACACGAGTGCTTTGTCATATTCAAGGATGGTTCATTATCGGGATAATTAGGTTGTATTAATTTGCCGTGGGTTCCATTTCAAGACTTCTTTTTTGCTATAAATTAATGCTACTGTAATAATAATCTGTCCTGAGGAAAAATGGCATATGAAAGAAAATTACAGACAGCTACAAGGTTTTAGGTTGCCCAAACTATGTCATTGTTTCTTTAAGACAAGATTACTTCGAACATTTTAGGCCGTTTACTATGCTGTGTTATTGTAAACCGACACGAAGGTTTGTTGTCCGATGAGAATTTTTTTGCCATCCCTCTGTTTTATTTTATTATTTCTTTTTTGAAGTTTCGTAATTGTTTATTTGTTTCATTACTTGATTGTTTGTTGTTGATGATTATTAAAAGTTATCAAAATGGCGATTTCCACTGAGCTGACAATGGTTCTAGACATCTATAGTTGATCCAACAACAATGTGGCGGGCATAGCACTCTTTCACCAGTGACGTCACTAGAGTCTTGGTGGGCGGTCCCCAAGCTCAGTTGGTATCGCACTGGACTACGAAGCGGATGACATTTGTTCGACCTATTTAGCTTGGTCTTATCGGAGACGAAAGTTAAATTCAGAGTTTCCGCCTCTCAAATAACCTAATAGTGATGATAGGGGCGTTAAATCTATACACTTTCTTAGAGTGTTCGTTAATAGTTGAACAACATATCCCATTGTCTTAACGATTGGACAACAAAACAGCCTTGTTGGAACTTCACTTCTGGAGTTTGTTGTTGCTGTTAGCCTTTAAGCCCTTGCCCTTCGGCCAAATTAAAAAGACGAAAGTCTTCAAAAGGTGTTCTTTGATTCAGTACAGGGTACTGTCTCCAGTAGGAAAGGGAAGAGGAAGTTGCTGTCGTATATCCTGTAGTTGAGTCATCGGAAGAACAGATGTTGGACTGTTCTTAGACGTTGCAACAAAGCAAGTACATTGGTGGTGTTTCTGGGCGATTCTGATTTAGGTGATTGTTTAACGCTCGCCTCTCTTTAGAGGTATGGGCTGTGTTCAGTTGAGGACTAGTTATTCGCTATTTCCTATTGAGAGTTTTTATGCTTCCAGTTTGGTCAAATGTCGAACCTCTTTCCCATCGGTTCATCCTTTCCAAATTTCTGTTGTTTAAGTTCTTAGTTGAGCTTGGGATCGTGCAGGTAATCCTCCATTTATCCAAAGAAAGATGAGTAAGGTGAAATACATTTCAGTACAACAGAGTAACAAATACAAAAGGAAGAAGGGGAGATAAGGCAATAGATGTTTGATAGGAAAGAAGGAAATCACACAAGAGGATTCCCGAAAAACCACCCAATGTGAAATATTTACGTGACCGCTGTATACGGATACACATAACTTTAGAAAACCGCTTCTCTAGCCTCGTTGTAAATAACTTGCGCTAAAAACAAGGAAGTTAAGGTCCGTGTCAGAGCGAAAAGAATACAATTGAAAAAAGAAGCCTAAACGGAACGAGACCTTGCACTGAACACCCCCTCCCCCCCTCCCACACCCACAAACACACACATACACACATACAAACACACACATAGACACACACACACACACACACACACACACACACACACACACACACACAA
>NW_004797306.1:776467-777634 GCF_000002075.1 Aplysia californica
TCTCTCTCTCTCTTTCTCTCTCTTTCTCTCTCTCTCTCTTTCTGTCTCTATGTACCTATCAATCTCTATCTCTCTCTCTCATTGTACTTCCAATTTATACCCACCCAACAGCCTTCCCCGATGTTTTTTCCCTCTTATAATGTCTTCTTTTTAATTACCAGTAGGTTAGAAATAGCTATACTTTTTGCTTATGCAAAGTCTGATGCACAAAATTGCAACACCTCTGCAAACAAAAGCACGCAATGTGACGGAAATGCATGTTTCCCCTTTGCGGAAAAAAGAAAAAGTGTGTAAAAGGGAGCTTACCTCTCCCTGCACGCTATACGCTGACGTCAGACACAAAGCAAACGCCCGAAGTATTCGCTCTAAATTTGGAGACAGAATGGTGTCATGCTGGAGGACAGCATGAATGTAGACATTAAAGCGGGTTTTGAAGGCCTTTCGCTGCTTTCTTTCCCACTGTACCTTATATCAATATTACTGTAGCGAACATACAAAGATACAGGCCTCATTGAGTAAAACGTAAAATGGTTTGAGAAGAAAGTGAGAAGACTCCAAAGTTTTGCGTATCTTCCTGACTAACCCATTCTTCCTTTTCATTTTGGTCTAGGTCTGAATTAGTCCTTTGTCGTTGCAGGTTGACGATTTTTATATATATTATACACACACGCATAGTTATATACTATACTTCTTATATTATATTCGTGTGATGATATATTCAACATTAACAGAAAAAAAACAGACGTTGAATGTCGAGGCAACCACACAAGCGGATCATGCCGATGGCTGTATTTCTGTGATTTTGAGTAACACATCATCTTTCTTGGGTGACAATGACCAATGTTACCAAAGTGGTATTTGGTGAAACAGACCTAAACTTAATTTTTAAAAACTAAATAATAAATAAAGAAAAGAAAGCAATAGAAAGAAACCTCCACGTTTACGTGAATAAATGCCAATTTTCAAATTTCCAAGGTAGGTGCTGTAAACACTAAAAGAAGCACCAAACTGTTGGGGTTTTTTAAATAACGGGGCCTACTCTTTAGAGTACTTAGTATTACTCACGTTAAAAAGAAAAGCGTATAGACTTAAAAGACAAAAGTTTATTCACAGTTAAAAACAAGTTCCTTTTTTATGCACTAAGTAATTAAAAGTATGTATATGTTT
>NW_004797306.1:778544-780311 GCF_000002075.1 Aplysia californica
TGTGTGTGTGTGTGTGTGTGTTCGCCTCTCATTGAATGGGTCCCTGGTTCAAATCCGGATGGTGACGGAGATTTTTCTTCTCTAAAATGTACTCCTTTCACATCCTTTCCTACTCTCTAACGTTCTGTCATCTGCTTTCGTCTCCCACTTTCTACCCCCACCTCCTCAACCCATTTGCCCCCTCCTCTGAGCTTCTGGCTCTTTCTACAACCTTTCTATTGCTACTCCTTGGCTCCCTGATCTTATGGTATGAAAGATCTGCACCTACCCCTCTAGGATAAGGGCGAAAAATCTCGATGGTCCCTTGTGCAAATTGTGCACGTTAAAGAACCCTTGGTGTTCACCAATCGATAAGAGTAGGCTTTGGCCGCCGCCTGGGCAAAATTTTAAAAATGTACTATCAACTGAAAATGTTTAATGTGTCCTGCACTCTCATATGACCTTACGCAGTTGCGAGCACCGTAAAGCAGTTATAAAATGATGATAATTTGACGCCCCTGTCAACACTATTAGGTTATTTAAGAGGCGGGATCTCCGAGTTTAACGTCCATCCCCGAAAGGACCGATCCAAATAGGAAATTCATGTAAAGTACCCTTCCCAAGGACTCAACGTCGGACTGAGCTGAGGCTCGAACCCCCGCACTGGTCTTATCTGCGCTGCTAAATGGGAAAATTATTCATCGAGCACCCATGTTGCGCTAACCTTTAATTTTTTTAATAACGTGGGCTGATCTCAGTAAACGTTGAACAATCGTTGGCTGATGTCTTTCTTCTCCTTTAAAACCTTCTCTCTACGTGATGAAACTGTACACCTGTACTGATACGAGACAGTCAGCAAAAAGGGTGGAGACGATGTGGCCAGCATGCTGCTACATTACGTTCGTACTTTCTACGCATTCTTCCATTTGATGTGACTCGTGCGCATACCAGAACAAGAACTAGACGGTGATCTGGTTTCTCTATCATGCTGTTATCCACCAGGAAAGGTACGGAAAAGTGAAAATCTCGTGTCCAGTGAGAGGCCACAGCGACATGGAAAGCGACAGAGACATGGTAGTGGTGAATAAGAAGTTATTGTACATATGCCAGCCGGTTGGGTGGAGCAGTTCAAGACAGCCCTTCCCGTATTCCAGAAGGTGTCAAAAAACCTTAAACCGCCATACCGTGTCTCCTGCCTTATATCCACTTGATATCTGCTTGAAATCTGCATCTCTATAAGAGCCCGCTGACCATCAAAGCTGCCAAATATGTAGACATGAAGGTCTTAACGGTGTTCTGGTCCAACTGTTTTTCTCTGAATTGCTCTAAGCTGGAGGACAAAGTGTTACAAATTAAAGAGGCTGATGACTCAGAGTCGTCATCTAAAAAAATAAATTTTAATATCAGGTAAAACTTTAAAAAGAACATAGTAAATATTTCAAAATGGTCTGCAATTTTCTTTTTTGAATCATTTAGTTTTGTTTATATTCACAAATGAGTAAAGAAGCTCACATTTCATCGACTTCTTAGAAGATGGAGACCTTGCCAACAGCTCACAATGAAAAAGCCAGCGCTGTCAGTTTGCTACATAATTGTTCTTTTTTGCCCTCACACCCATTACACGAGGACTGTGAAAAATTCTCATTGTCAACACAAATGGTCATACTTGAAGTCAATGTAAACAGTGGAGAGATCATTATAACAAACAAAGAGAAAAAGATACGGGGGAGAGGGAGAAAGAGACTGTGTGTGTGTGTGTTTGTGTGTGTTTGTGTGTGTGTGTGTGTG
>NW_004797306.1:782219-784428 GCF_000002075.1 Aplysia californica
AGAGAGAGGGGGAGACAGAAAGAGAGAGAGAGAGGGGGGCAGAGAGAGAGAGAGAGAAAGAGAGAGGGGGGAGAGAAAGAGAGAGGGAGAGAGAGAACAGGGACATAAGCGACGAGTGTAATGGTTTTTACATAAAAACAGCGGGCGTGAGCCGGAAGAACGGTGATGGGGAACGAATACGACAATAGCTTGGTTATGGAATGGGAAACACGTTTTCAATATCGAAAGGTTATTGAAAAGGGGCCACCTCCGATCTAACGCTCAGCCCTAGCGGATCCGAGACGGTGGCCGCCGACGAGGGTAACAGGAAATCTATAAAGCCATAAAGCAAATTGTGGTTGGCGAAAGAGGTCACGGGGTGTATTGACACAGACAAGTGGTGAGAAAATGTTCCCGGTAAGAGCTGAGATTTTAAAAGCAGAATCGTCGAAGGAGAAACCACTTGGGAGGAAAGACAACTCTTTGGAGACTTAGCGCCTTTAGGTTCTTTATGGCATAGTCGAGGATAAGGGAACATAATATTGGAAGTTTGGTGGCGTCTGCTGCTTGATAGTCAAGCGCTCTGACATTTCATTTTAAAGACGTTGGTTCGATTCCAGAGTGAAAAAGTCAATCCTATCAGCTATCATGTATCTTCGTCTTTTAGCTGAGATTTTGTATTCCAAGAAATTAGAAGGTGGATCGATGTAGTCAAAGAGATCCTTCAAAGTAAAAACATGGCAATGCATGCATATATATCCCCTGGACGCTATGCGTAACAAGAGGACAGAAAAACTCAGACAAACAGTAATGCTGTATCTCAGAAAGAAAGGGTTGGATTTGACGTGACAGGCAGGGCTGAAGCAGTTCTTAACTGAATGGTTTAACTTGTGTCGATGGAAACGTGCAACATTAAAAGTAATTTACAGGTGAAGAACGATTAGATATCAAAGTTTACCAAACCACATTACACAGGACTCAGAGCAAACAGAAAACATCCTAAGAAACACAATAGCGCACTGGATTTGAACCTTGAACATTATGACAGCGAGCATGAGTCAAAAGAGCCATGATGAGGAAAAATATGATAATGAGTTATGTATGGAATGGGGAAGCCGTCTTCAAAACAGAAAGGTTATTGAAAAGGTGTGTTGGGGGGGGGGGCGACTAGCTCACGTTTGTTGCCAACTGCACTACAGAATAATATCAAAAGGGGCTATGAAGCGCAGACTGTAGAATATCAACTTTATCTAACACAGGATGTTCAAGGTTTGCATCTTAGTGTGGTCAGAATCACTTTTATTGCCCCCCCCCTCCTCCCCACTAGATCGCTTCCCTTCACCCTGGTTCCAAAAAGGGAACCAAGAGCTGCACCCTGCAAATGAATTGCGCTGTGTCGATATAGATTGACTTAAAGTGATAATTGTTAAAGCTTGTAGCAAAAGCAATTTGAATCTTTAAAGAGGTGGGCTGCTACTATCCTAACCAAAGTTGAATGGGATGCATCATCCAAACAAGTAGACAACGAAATTCCTCGATAAAATAAACTACACATTGCGTTTATAAGGCGTTATATTTTTTGCACCAACAGTAACAAATACTTCAGGGTTTATGAACACTGTGGATTTAAGTAGTTTTAGTAAGAGTTTTTACAGAACGTACAAACACAAAACCATACCAGAGAGCTCGCCAAACACCCACAATATGTATTGCTTTATCGAAAAAGTTGGAATGTCGTAAGACATCGTGCCTGAGAAAAGGGGAATTGGAGAAACTTAAAAGATAACGAAAAAGGGGGTGACCGTGAAGTTGAATGCTCAAAGAAGATCAAATTAAGGATGGAGAGGCGCTTGGAATTAAATTATACTCCTGTGAACTTTTCTGATTGTATCTGCGCTCAATGCGCAGAAATTAAACCTGGCCACAACTGGATTATGACCCTACGAAAACGATATCTCTTTTTTCCAGTTTATCGAACTGGAGGCTTTTGAACCAAGTATAAAGTGAACACAATATACATAGAGTTAGTTTAAGCGCTGTTTTCTTTGAGACAACAACTGACAAACTGTTGTTTTCACTATCCCTGATTTCGTAAAAATTACTCTGTAGTTGTTTTCATTTCCCGTCTCACAAAAACGCCCCCCCCCCTCCCCCCTTTCGTCTTGTCAAAGACAGAAAAAGAGGAGCTTAAGAATAATAATATGCATCAATGTACATGACAGAAACCGAA
>NW_004797306.1:786593-788226 GCF_000002075.1 Aplysia californica
GTGCGTGCGTGCGTGCGTGCGTGTGTTTTATTGGTAAACGTGTTACTGTGTGAATGAGTACATGTTTTATGTGTACGAGGAGGGGGTTCAATAAGTCTTTGGTCTGGGTATGAATGAATCGTGGTAGAGTAATGAAATTTCACCAGCCTTTAGACAAAAATCTTTGGAACACACCATGCAAATTTCGGGAAAAATCCAACAATAATAAGGCACTAGTCAGCGTGTTGAATGAAATCATGCACAAAAACGTTTGGGTTTTCTTTGCGGAGCCATGGAGCCTGTTGAATATCGCTCAGTTATCAAGTTTTTACACTTACAAGGAAGTTATCAAGTTTTTACACTTACAAGGAATATCATCCCCGTCAGACATTTTTTCAGGAAAGGGTCAAAGTTTATGGTTGCAAATGTCCTCGTTTTAATACTGTAACTGTGGCATACTGGGTAAGAAAAATTTTTAATCTCGATCCATGTCGGTGATGGATAAAGATCGTGAAGGGCGCCCATCCTTTGTGGTGACTGAAGAGAATGTATCCATAGTGAAGACACTGGTTTTACAAGACCGACGTATAACTGTTAAACAGCTCTCAAGCGAAACGGGAATCAGTATATGATCAATTGAAACGATTATCCATGATCATCTTAACATGAAAAAGGTGTCTACGCGGTGGGTACCTCACCTTTTGACAAGTGAGCAAAAGAATCAGAGGGTTGAGTCCTGCAAAAATCTCCTACGAATTGAGTCCAGTAACACAAATTTCTTTTTTAAAATGGTGACTATGGATGACACACGAATTTATCCCTTTGATCTAGAACAAAAAATGGCCTCCATGCAAAGGAAAGCCCCTTCTCCATCACCAAAGAGGGCAAAGGTGACACGGTCAAGTGGAAAGGTCATGCTGTCATGTTTCATGGTTCTGGGATTGTGAAGATATCATCTTGACTGACTTCCTGGAAAATGGAAAAACAGTAACAGGGGACTACTATTCTGGTTTGCTGATAAAATTACGGTTCAAATTTGTGA
This sequence comes from Aplysia californica, assembly GCF_000002075.1. NCBI lineage: Eukaryota > Metazoa > Mollusca > Gastropoda > Aplysiida > Aplysiidae > Aplysia > Aplysia californica. The sequence goes on from NW_004797306.1 coordinate 787,615, forward strand.
AAAAAAGGCATGGAAAACTCCGTAATGGGGTCCTCTTACTGCATGACAACGCCCCTTCGCACAGGGCACAACAAGCAGTCCAGACAGCAGAACAGTGTGGCTTTGAAATCCTGCCACACCCAGCTTATTCACCAGACCGAGCCCTTCAGACTTTTTTTCTGCTTCCTAATCTTAAAAAATCACTGAAATGACGTCGTTTCCATGACAACGAGGACGCCATTGAAGCTCTGGAAGACTGGTTTGGGGTCCATTCTGGGTCATTTTTTTCTCAAGGATTTTTGAAGGTCAAAGAGAGGTGGCAGAAATGTGCTACTCTGCATGGTGACTTTTTAGAGAAATGAAAGTATGTGTGCCAAGTTACAAAGCTTTGTCTTTATTCCTTCATATTTAGACCAAAGACTATTTGAACCCCCCTCGTATATGAATGATAATGATGTATTATACATATGTGTGTACGTGTGTGTATGTGTGTAAGTGTGTGTGCGCATAATTCATGTGTGTGTGTATGTGTATGGGCATGTGTGTGTGTGTGTGCGTGTGTGTGTGAGTGTGTGTGTGTGTGTGTATGTGTGTGTATGAGTGCGTGTGTGTGTGTGTGTGTGTGTGTGTGTG
>NW_004797306.1:790433-794936 GCF_000002075.1 Aplysia californica
AGAGAGAGAGAGAGAGAGAGAGAGAGAGAGAGACAGACAGAGAGAGACAGACAGACAGACAGACAAGCCAACAGAGAGACAGAGAGACAGAGAGGGAGAGCATGTATGCGGATGTAAGCATAAATGAATAAATATATCATTTGTTCACGCGTTTTGGCATCTCCAATCCATAATACATACTTCGACGACCAAGCTAAAGCTATGAGCGCTCACAGGTCCCCTACATACCAAAGTAATGAATGTATTTGTTATCCAACCTGGACTGATGGCTGTCTCCTTGAACGAACATAGCAGATCCTCATACACCGATGATCAAGCATTGCTATAAATATTCATGGAACTTTGTACCTCGGCGCCAATCCGCTCATGCTCTTCTAAGTCACCGACATTCCACAGGGGCTATTTTTATTATGCTCTGCAGGAAACAGGTACCTTGGGGAAATGACATGCTAAGCTGCGGCTCATTCGATGTACATCAGTTATGAAGGCGAAGATTATTGTACCACCAATTACTTGTTACTACTTTGCTTAACTTCATTCTCTCTTTATATATATATATATAATATTCTTTGTCTGTGGCACAGTCTATAACTAGTAACTAGCAAAACCCCCACCACCAGCCTATGAGGAAAAGTTAATGTTGAAGTGTGTTAGGCTTATACGTCATGTTATTCTCATAATCCGTATCCATCAATTGCTAATAAGTAGCCCATTGTGTAAAGGGAGAGAAAAAAAAGGTGATGTCTAAACTGAGATCTAGATCTATATGATCCGGTAAAAGTAAACTTCAGCCCTCTTTTCGGAACGTACTTGCTCTAGTAAGGGTATTTGGGTGGTCTCCATTCTCTCAAGGGCCACGTTTGGACTTAAAGTCATTTAGAAAAGAAATTGTTAACTTGTTTTTAGCGGTCAAATTTGATTTTTCCCAAGATCTTATTCTGTCACGCGGAGCAGCTCGCCTTCCTTTTTTGAGTAAATTAATAGTCTCGTGTCTAGCTGCAATACATTTCTCCCTTCTGTCCCCCCCCCCCCCCCCTCTCTCTCTCTCTTCTCTCTCTCTCTATCCATTTCTCTTTTTCTCTCTATCTCCCCCCCCCCCCCCCCTTCCCGGCCAGTTTTGTTTACGTCATTAAATTCAGTCAGCGTTTCTCTTCTAGAAGTCGATACTGATTTGCTGTAATTTAGTATTTCGATACTTTCCCTTGACAAAACAGTCAAATTCGTGACAGAAATGAGCACAATAACCCATCACCCTCCTCACCTCTCAGTCAGTGAAAAGCCGCACAAGAAATTATTTTGGGTTTTTTGTAAGGGTTTTACAGCACATGAAACACTGTGAAGAAACGAGAGAGTATGATCAAGAAAAGAGCACATAAACACATCCGCTCACCACCCTTCTCACCAATCAGTAAAAGTCGCAAAAAGAGTGTTGGAACAGGTCATGCAGCCAATGACACTGTTCATAACATTATGTCACCGCCAGCAGTCCTTATGAGAGTTGTAGTATTAGAAAATATTTATTATTTAGGCCCCAACACTGCTAAAAAGCAATCGAGATAGAATGAAGGTCTTAACATAATACAAGGGAAGGGGGTTGTTCCAGCACTTCGATACTTTCGAGTATTACGTTGTGGCTGTGGGGGAAGGGTCGGAGAGAGAGAGAGAGAGAGAGAGAGAGAGAGAGAGAGAGAGAGAGAGAGAGAGAGAGATATGTTGACCTCTCGGTGTTGGATCTGTGTGTTCATGAACGCTGAACTCAAGATAATGTTTCAGCTTTAATCGGCTTTTCGGAAAGAGGACGGGAGGGAGGAGGGAAACGTGTCATCGAGAAGCAGCGAAGAGCTCATTATAAAGCCATCTATCACCCTCTTTGAGCATCATGTTCTCGCAAAATGAGCAACAACACGCCTTCTTTTTCAACAAAAAACAGAAGTTTAAGGCGGACATTCACCCCTAGTCTGTAATTTTTAAGCTGGTTTGAATTCATTTAAAAGCCTACGAGACGCCAATAATACGGTAATTTGGCGTCGCCCTCATGCTGTGGGAGTTCAGTGATCTAATTTTTTCTTGGTCTGAACGTTGGTCGTTAGTTTGGCCTGAAACAGTGCAGAACATAATATACGGCGTAATGAGAAGAAGGGGACATGCAACACAACACCACAGATGTAATGCATGCCAACGTCGTCTCACCACAGGACACGATGCAGCATCCACCGGTCGGACAGCGGACTATTTATAACCCCTTCCCTCAATCCTCGGCTACACCGGAACTTACCAGAGGGGATTGTGAAAAGATTGCAGAACTAGTGTTTTACGAGCTCTGTCTTCTGCTAGGGCTGACTGGAATACAGAATCTCAGTAGAAGAGCGAAAATGCTAGATAGTTATTGTACCCCAGTAATCAAACGGATGGTATCTTTTGAGGGTACAGTGAAGAAACTAAACGTAACAGCAGAGACAGAGAGGAGGGGGGGGGGGGCTGTGGGTTCAGCTAAAAAAGTACAAAACCATATCTGTTTAAAAGCTGCTGTCAATACTACTTTGGGTTTTTTAAGAAGATATGATCATGTTAAACCGATATAAATTCGTGAAAGGGGGTTCTGAAACGAGTTTTTCACCTTAACAATTGAGGGTCGATGTGGAAGTACAAAGTCATAATGATAATGATGACGTAATACCCAATCGTCTCGCACAGTCTTTTGTCAGGAACGTCACCAGTCCATGGCTGTGACGTAGACGGATTCAGTTCACTCTTAGTAAAGATAAAGGTGTTGTGATGACTATGATTCTGAGCAACTGTCTAAATGGGAATTAATTTGGTACTTACATAGCGAAACGACTGATTAAAAGATGTCTCTATCAGCCCCGGAAAATCTTCAAAAAGCATTTCATTTATATTCCCTGGATGGGTTTCTCGGTTATTAGTGAGAAGGACATCTAAGAAATTGACCATTCGAAGTCTCGTTCAACTTACTGTCTTAGAAATAAAACTCTTTTACGGGTAAAATAATGCATAAATATATAGATAGCTGGTGTATTTCTAAATGAATCATTAATGGTTTTCTAAAAGCGAGCGTTTATGTTCTCTTAGTGGACAGCTCAGTCTAGTTATTATGAGCAGAACATTAGGGACATTGTCCACTCAATGTGTCCGTCCTCTTTTAGTATGAGAAATGAAACTCTTTCCTCTTCAATCACAACTACACAGATCAAAGATTTTTTTTCTATTTTTTTTCTACATGATTTACACCCCTTTCAACACTAATATATATGTTAGAAGCAGACCGAATTTAATCACCAGCTCTGATAGAACCTAGCTATTTGAGTGTACAACTTCTTTAAAGTCTATCTTTCTGCTTTATCTATGCTTTTAGCGACAAGCCAAAGCTGATCCTAGAAGCATCGGAAGAAAGACACAATCATTTTAAACCTAAAGAGCACATTAGTATAATTTAGTCCAAGATTGTTTCCAGCTCCTAATATATTATTTGCTTATACATCTGTCTTCATTAACTCACTGGGTACGCGCATTCTAATCATTCGACAACGCTTGTAGACATTCTGTTTTGGGACGCTTTAATTAATTAAGAATCACGATTTTGTCACTCATATAGAATTTTCAATTGTTTCTTTATCAGAGTCCAAAAAAGCAGGCAAGAACATGCATTTGTGAAAAATGCAAACTCGTTGTATTGGTGTGTGTGTGTGATGGTTCGAAATACGCCTCGGAATTGTCTTTAGTCTGCTACTGATTGAACGGAATATGTATGACGTTGTGATGAGATCAGGAGCTCGTCAAATTGATGAAATCGAAAAAAAAAAACTACGCCGTTTTTCCACCCATTGGGCAATATTCATGGGTTTTTTTGGTTTATTTATTTGTTGGGGTTTGTGTTTTGTTCTTGTTTTTATATAGCTCAACGCCATATGTCCATTTTAAAAAACATTCCTGCACGGATATTATTTTAAAAATGCTTATAAACGGCACAAACACACCCACTCTCTCTCTCTCTCTCTCTCTCTCTCTCTCTCTCTCTCTCTCACACACACACACACACACACACACACACACACACACATACACACATACAGTTGTGTCAAAAAAGCAACAACAAAAGAAATGTTATTTGATGTTCATGGAGGGGGTTCTTTTTCACGTTACCCACTTCCCTTTCACCCGATTGTTCTATTTCTACATAAGATCTAATGAATAGAATATTCTTTTGTTCTAGTGCTGTTGTTAAAGAAATAAATTTATTCAATATTAGCTAATGAATAGTTCGTCTAAATTTCGCCGTATTCTCCTTCTTTCAGTTTTGTTTTGGGAGGAAAGTCCGTGCTGATAGGCCACTGATACTATATTTTTGTTTTGCCAGTGACCATTTGTCTTGAAGTCGGTTTTTGTCAGTTGTTTTGGGGATTGTATTTGTTAACTTGTGTTGTGTTTTGTGTGCTTTGTTAATTGAGTTGTCTTTATCTTCTTGTTGCTCGGGTTTGTTTTTCT
>NW_004797306.1:795036-796170 GCF_000002075.1 Aplysia californica
CACACACACATACAAACACACACATACAAACACACACACATACAAACACACACACACACACACACACACACACAGACACACACACACGTAAATGTGCAGTTTCCTAGGACACTACAGCTTTGGAAGCTACAAAACTCTTGACGGCCAATTTTATACTAATTCCACTTCTGACGCCAAGCAACCTCCAACCCTTCCAATTGCACATTTCTCTAATTCTGTTGAAGATAGATGGGTACTTTTTTCTCACAAGCAAGGTGAATGAGTAGGCTTTATGATTGTACCAATAACTTCATTTGCTCAAATACTGACGAGCGGCTGAGTTTTCTATGATGCTGAGCCCTGCGCAGTATGTGTCCGCTAAATCCGTAGAAAGTTTCGGCATATTTTGTCCTATAGGACTATTACAAGAATACGCATCCTACGTTCAGATGTTGTTCTGGCCCGACAAAAACAAGATTTTTATCAAAATTTTGAAACCGAATGTTATTTATCATTTCTGTTTTCTTGTTCGTCCCTCCTTGCGCAATATTGTCCTTAACAATGTTCCCCAGACACTATTGTAAAGCTTTTTAAAAAATATTTCGATTTGGTCGAAGTTTCACAAATTTAAAATTTAAAAAAAATTAAACCCACTAAGAAAGCAGTCTCTAAATTTAAAAAAGAACACGTTTGCGCTTTGCGCCTACAGGAGAGTTTATTTCTAATAGATTTTCTTTTTTTTTTTCGTAGTGCAGGAAATGACAGAAAATACCTCTTTCAAAGAATTTGCTACAATTGCTTCCTAAATTGGACCACTTATCTGAAGTCCATTATGTTTCCGGCGGATCTCACAATCTTGAATATCATACCATTTGACAAGTTAGTATACCGGGGAAATCCTCTCTGTCGACAATCGCGATATAAAACGTTCATTGACAGATTTGAGATTTGTAACATTAGATAATGCTGCCCCAAAAGAGGTTTTGAAATGTTTATGAGTGGACTTGTTAGTCTTAGAAAGGATCTCTGAATGCTTACAAAATTAGAAAGTCTTCTCTTTGCTTCGGCACTGTTGTGCCGAGTGCGCTCTCAGTGCGAAATGCAGAAAATCGAAGAATACCATTGAGCTCCGACGTTTGCTTCTTACCTCCACAT
>NW_004797306.1:796510-797657 GCF_000002075.1 Aplysia californica
CCTCCCACCCCCCTTTTCCCCCTACTTTGGGCTCCTGTCTCATTCTACAGCCGTTCTACTGCTACTCCTCAGCTCGATTTTACTGCTGTCTTTCAACAACACCCCTGATCTTAGGGTAGGTAAGATCTAACACCAAGCTTTCTTGGAAAAGGGCGGAAAATCTCGGAGGTCCCGTGTGCAAGTTGTGCACGTTAAAGATCCCTTGATGGTCTAAAAATCTATAAGAGTAGGCTTCGACCGCCACCCGGGAAATATTCAAAACAAATTCCTACCAAACTGAAAATGTTTATAATGTGCTCTTATAAGACCTAATGCAGTTGTGGCGCCGCAAAACACTTACCAAAAAGGTACGGCAAGCTAGAGCTACATTAACTATCAATTTTCGAGGAACTCAGTTGCTGTTCCAATGGCTGAAAGTCTTTCTTTAGGCCATCATGTGGGTACATTGATATTGCTGGCCAGCTGAGTGATAATGACCTATAATATGTAAAAGCAAAATATACCCCCCCCCCCCTTCCTCCTCTCCAAATCCCTATTCGAACTGCTTGACTAGGAGCGCAATATCCAGGATCTTTCATAACAGATAACAGTCGGGCTGTTATTGTCGTGAAGCGTGAAGACATGTTGAAAAGTGTGGGGGTGGGGAGGGTATATATGTTATACTTAACTGGTATCCTCACAGGTTTAATTATGCGCATTAGTGTATATCATTTTGTATTAGTTTCCCTCAAGTTCAACAACGCCTCATTTAGCACTCGAAGCAGAGTCATCCGCACCATAACCCAGCATGATACCAATTACTGGGCTCGGGCGTGCCGTAGTTTTTTGTGTTTGTTTGCTTGTTTGTTTGTTGTTGGTGGTGGTGGAGGTAGTGGTCTTTACGAAAGTGGTGCTCTTGATGAAGCTGGAAACTGATTTTTTAAAAGTAATATAGGAAGACAAGGTTTGGATGGTATTACTTTAAAATGAATCTGAACTCAGATGAAAAGTGAACTGTGTTCATGTCCTGACTTGGGAAGTCAAGGAGAGGTACGTTAATTTTCGCTGTTAAGTCCGAAGAAGGAAAAAATATAATTAGCAAAAATGCATGAGGCGTTCGGAACGAGTAAGGCCTGTAATATGCACCTTGGTTCTGATAATGTGTGTG
>NW_004797306.1:797757-799055 GCF_000002075.1 Aplysia californica
GTTGGGTAAGACTGATTTGTGTTGAAGTGGTCAGCTCATAAATATTAGTTCTGTCTGATAGGTCGTTATGCCAGAATGCGTCTTTCTTTTCTTTGTGTGTCTGTGTTTTTTTAATCAGTTTCCTTTTGGTATGTTGGCCCATAAATAATACATTTTTAAAAATAAAAATAAATTGCATTTTTATTGATCCTAGAAGAGCACTTTTATTTACAATGGCAAATGTACACATACATACATACATACATACATACATACATACATACATACATACATACATACATACATACATACATACATACATACATACATAAATACACAATTATATTATTATTAAATGCATACAGATATATACATGCATACATAAACACCTAATACTACACCAATACAGAACAATTTCAAAACCATGCCATGCTGGTCACCACTGTGCAGCGCCCTTTTTCTTTGAGCTTGGGTTGTCGTGTCTGTTTTTTCCTGTTTTGTTGTTTTGTTTGTTTTAAGCCTAATAAGGGATATTCATCTTTCCATTTCAACAACATCAGACTGTAGGTATAACTGAAATTTCACGGGGGAAAAAGGAGAAAAAGAGTAACAAACAAACAGAAACAAACAAACAGATAAAGTTTTTTTTTCAGTTTTGAGAAAACAAAACAAGGAATCGAAAACAAAATGTAATTCTTGGCTAATAAAGTATCCAGCTTTAGAAAGTTCCCTTATCTGTTGCATTTACCTGGACATTAAACTGCGTCTACTTTTTTCCCTTGCATGATCTATTTCTGAACACTCTGTCTTTTTACTATTTGACTCTGGAAAACAGTAAAAATTGGACCCAGTATTTAGACAATGTAAGGACAGAAATAATTCCTTGCTTTTTTCGCCTTGGGCCTAGAAATATTACGATAGAATTAACATCGTTATTTGACTGGACACAGTCAACGAATTGCCATCAATTCCCTCGTCCCTTGTAATCTTCTTGATGTCTACTAAATGTCTTCTTGAGTTTTCCCTAACCAAACAGCCTCTCTCACGGCACAGACAGATGTCATAAATCGGATTGCTTCTCATGTCGAGAGAAAAATAAACTTGGGTGACATTGCTTTGGTCAGGAAAATCGAAACACTTCTTATTGGGGACGCCATTGCAGCTTTAAACAGGTGGAGGGAAAAGGCCTGCGTTAGGGTCTGGTGGTTTGCAATTCTCTGGCAACTTGTTTTGTGTGCGTATATATGTGCATGTGTATGTGTGTTTGCATGCGTGTGTGTGTGTGTGTGTGTGTCTGTGTGTGTGTATGTGTGTGTGTG
>NW_004797306.1:802381-803954 GCF_000002075.1 Aplysia californica
AGACAGACAGACAGACAGACAGACAGACAGACAGACAGACAGACAGACAGACAGAGGCAAAAACAAAAACAGAAAGAACAGAGACAATGAGTGTGAGAGTGGTTCTGAGTGAGACAAAGAGTGGGTGACAGAGATAGAGAGACAGAGAAAGAGAGCGACACAGAGACTGGGACAGAGAGTGGGACAGACTGTCACACAGACAAACTGACAGAAAGGCAGAGAGACAGACAGACAGATAAACAGACAGAAAGATAAACGGCCCGACATATTAGACAGACAGGAAGGAGTGTTAGAGGAAGAATCACAGAGGAGTGGTTACCAAGGCAGGTAGAGGAGGGGGAGGGGTGATACGGGTGAGATTGAAAAGCAAAGAGAAAGCTGTGGTCAAAAGGGTACCTTCTGGGCCCTCTGAACTTTCTATCACCAATCGTCCTTTCAGTTTTAGTAGAGGTTTTACGGCGCTCGCTACTGCATAAGGTCATATGAGCGCCAGGAGATTAGAGGTGTTACAAGAGAATAACAAACATAAAAAAGAAAAAGGGGAGATAAGGATGAATTAGATGTTTGATAGGAAAGAAGAAGCCAACCACACCAGAGCATCCGCCAACCACCCACACCAATCCTCCTGGTCATTATTTTTTCTTGTACCAAACGGCGGAACGCAATCATCTCGTTGTTCTGTCGATAAACCACTCAATAATAGTCTACCTGCATTTCGCTGGGTCGTAAATGGTGTAGGTAATCGTTGACGCAGCCATCGAATTTCTTATAGCCTAATGAGATTGGACATCGGCTGAGGCCCGAGTAATGAACCATCCTGTTAGGAACGCTTAAAGTTGTTGCTGGGACGCAAATCATAAACTCGTTTCAGCAATCTCTCCAACTTGAGAGCCGCTCTGTGAGTTGCTGTGGCTTATTGTCAAGTATACCTGGGGTAAGAAAGTACGTACTTAATCTATCAGACATGATCTGAGGGAAATGGTGGCGTGGAAGGAGGCGAGGGTGTAATTGGATTAATTGTCCTTGTGGATGAGTTTGTCGTCTATTGTCGTAAAAGTGGGGATCGGGTGGGTGTTACTTTTTTTTCATACTTACCTTGTTTATTTGTTACTTTTCTTTTTGTTGTTTTGTTGTGTTTTTTTCTTTCTTAGTTGTTTTTTTTTTCTTTTTAGAAGATCAAGGCAGTACCATATTGTTAAGTTCTCCGCTCAACGGGCAATAAAATCAATTTATTGTATTGAAGTAAAAAATTTGGTACCACTCATCATCAGACAGAAGTCCACAACAAATGACTTTGTGGCATTTAGGTAAATAATTTCTACTATTCTTTATCTGACAAATGAAGTGCATCTCGATCTGAAGTTACATTAATTTGTTCCCACCTAAAAACAAAAATAAAGAAAATATGAAAAAGAAAAGTACAAAGCATTTTTATCTTTGTTTTATTCCTGAACTTGTAATCAGAGAGAGAAAGAGAGAGAGAGAGGGAGAGAGAGAGGGGGGGTGGGAGAGACAGAAAGACAGACAGACAGACAGACAGAGAGACAGACAGACAGACAGACAGAGAGACAGA
>NW_004797306.1:804090-805804 GCF_000002075.1 Aplysia californica
ACAGACAGACAGACAGACAGACAGACAGACAGACAGACAGACAGACAGACAGACACAGACACATACACAGACACAGAGACAGAGCGACAGAGAAAATCGAAGAGCATACACTTTTATGGTTTGTTTCTCAATATTTAATCGCTCTTGTACTTTCAGAAACACCTGAGTAATTTTCGGATGTCCCATACTCCATACATCAGATTTTTCTCAAATGATGGCTGAACATAAGACGTAGTACGAACGAAAATTAATAACGCTTTCATTATTCTCTCTAAAATTGTGTCCTTTCACCTCCTTTCCTGCTCTCTAAAAATACTATGTCGTCTGCTTTCGTTTCCAAATTCTGCCCCCATCCCTTACCTCTTTTGCCCTCTTCTCTGGGTTCCTGACTCTTTCTGCAGAATTTCTACTACTACTCCTTCCTTCTCACTGCTGTCTTTCAGCCACACCCCTGACTTATGGTGGGTGAGATCTAACACCTAGCCACCTCGGATAAGGGTGAGAAATCTTGGAGTTCCCATGTGCAAGTTGCACACGTTAAAGGTCCCTTGGTGGTCTAGAATCGATAAAAGTAGGCTTCGACCACCATCTGGGCAAATTTTAAAGTTCGTACCAACTGAAAAATGTTAATGTGTCTGTCCAGCACGCTCATAAACCGTATGCAGTTGTGAGCGCCGTAAAACACTTTTTAAAAACAAAAAAGAAAAACATCAACCTCTCAACGTCCATTCATATACAATGTACCAAGGGTTGCCCTAAGGGAGTTGTGGTCCAAACAGGAGAGGAGTCGCACTCCTTCTGTAACGAGACTGTTCATTTTCCCCGCGTGGCGACGGTAGACTCGTAATCGTGAGATTGCAGATTCGGGGTTCGAGCCTCAGCTCGGTCCAACGTTGTGTCTTTCGGAAAGGCCATTTACACGAATTTCCCATCTGACTTGGTCCTTTCGGAGATGGACGTTAAACTCGAAGGTCTTAAATAACCTTCTTGTGTTTGTAGGGGCGTTAAACTTTTACCATTTCACCATTTATACCACTCGGCATGTTCTGCTGAATTCTTCCGGGGGATTCCCAAACATACTAGAAGCCTGAGTTTATAAACCTTGGATCTTGTATAATATAGTGTAAAGCGCATAGAGCTTGCTTTCGAGTGGGGACATGTGCTATACAAATGCTATTTATTATTATTTATTATTGTATCATATCGATTGGCCTTACGTAAACAATACAACATGGTGGATATTTTCTCGAGATTCCATTTTTTTTAAAACCAGCATGCAAAAGATACAAGTTCACTTCCAAAGTAGGAACATATCGAATCGGGATTTGTCATCTTTCTGGTAGGACTCGGTATTGCACAAACTAACAATGTCGTTAAAGCCCACCTTGTAAATGATCTCTACCCTAGTGTCGATGGAAGCGCAAAACAAAATACAAAATGTCTATCTCACGATAAACTGCCCGCACACGAACCGCATTATAGTACAGTGCAAGAGTGAAGCCAGGACGATACCCATGTGATGAGGTAACGCATGATTGTAAAACGCAGTCCAACAGATGCATGAAAAGTAGTATCCCATTGATGAACTGGAAGGGGCGAGAAACGTGGGAAATTTAAGTGCATTCTATTTTATTGCATTTTGACAGAGTTTTTAGCACAGTTGTCTTAGCCAGAAAATGTGGTATCGTTCTCTACCCCCCACCCCCCACCCCCC
>NW_004797306.1:805904-807160 GCF_000002075.1 Aplysia californica
ACCCCCCACGTTGTCTGGGCAAGCTGTGGAAGCGCCAAATCTATCAACCCACTGCTCAAACAGCTGTTGTTCGGTTGGCTGATTCTTTCACTTCACTCAAAGGTACAGTTACCTTGTTTTGAACAGTGATCGCTATCAATTACGTAGCAATTTGCCATCGTGAAACAAACAAATTTTGTTTTCGTGAGAGTTTTACAACACTTGTAACTAAATTAGTTCGATAAAGTGTCAAAAATTAGAGACGTTACGAGAGAGTAACACAGGTGAAAAAGAAGAGATATGGACGATAGATGATTGATAGAACAGAAGGAGCAAACCACATAAGAGAACCCGCCAACCGCCCACTAATCTAATGTGGAGAGTATCACTGTACGTATACTACGGCAAACCAAAATTTGTGGTGCGACGATCATCAATACCCTTTGCTCAGCACGAGGAAAACGTGACGTTGTTAATTCCTGCGAGGGAGAATAATACATTTTATTGAGCATCTCTCTAATTTTCTAACAGACTGTAGCATCCCTCTCAACCCTGATTGGCCCTGGCAAACACAGTCGATGGCCTCCTAAAAAAGAAATCTGAATATGTCAATTGGGCCGAAAACATTTCAGCTACGAGAGCTGTTTGGAAAGTAAGTAGAGAGCGGCCACAGAATCAGTTTTATTTTGATATGAATATAAATGTGTACATGAGACGCATACATTATTATTATAGAGCTAGTTTCGGGCATACACTTCTCTCTTCTACAGTATTTCAATATTGCTGTTCTTTATGCAATTGGGTTTTCCCGATCACAAGAGTCGGCAATTTATTGCTTTACTAATGGCACAAAGTGACTATAATGAACAAAGATTAGAATGACGCAAACAAAATGAACTTTCCTAGAAGTTCCTGCAGTTTTACCGTCCAAAACTCCGTTGATAGTACTAATTCACTTTCCACACTGTCTGCAAGAACCAACTTCTTTGAGGAAAGGTCGTAATGCAATTACGGCTCAACAAACTCCACCCAGCGCCAGTGTAATCATTTACGTTTACCTTGGTCTAACCATCGATGGTGGGTGGAGCTGCAGTAGCCACATCGTAGAGGAGAATTTGAATCGTAACTGGATTAACATAGCCAATTGACTTCTGGCGAGTATTTCACGTCCGTGAGGTTCTGGGAAGAGATAACGAACTCATGGACTCCTGGCGGTTAACTAAATCGTTTTGTAAACATTTTGCACATTTCTATTTACAACCCCTCTCCCCCCCCTT
>NW_004797306.1:810717-812884 GCF_000002075.1 Aplysia californica
CCGTAAAAATCCAGCATGAAAACACCACGTTATGAAACCCACTGACGTCATCCGCTGGGCACCCGTACCACACACGGCCATGAAATGGGGCCTAGGGGAAATAACAGCATATTGTGGACTGAAGGCATTCACTTTGAAATTGCATTGCATCCTATGTCTTATACCATCAGGGAATAATTTTGTGCAATCAGTCCTCTTGATGTCAGTGATTTGCCTCTTTTGAAAGCGAAACGCTATGGACAAATAACGATATTTTGCGCTCCATTAGCTGAAATCTCAGAAGTTGATCGAAAAGAGAGGGAAATATTTTACGTTCTAAAATAAAGCCAAGAATATTAGAGATAATATTTGTGAAAGAAAGTTTGACCTCAAAAATAATAAATTACAGGGTTTGGAATGAAAGAAAGACAAATAATGAGTCACATAATCCAGGCATGCTAGGGCATACTTAACAAAGGCATCAATTAAGACAATAAAGACACAGACAACAAACACGGGACGGTCAGGAATGCAGTCAAGCACATCGACAGACAGCCAAACAGGAAGGTAACGATAGAGGGACTAAGAGGCGAAAGGGCAGACATACGGAAAACATATTTTTGTCTTTTGCTCAGACAGACAAAGGGACAATTAACAACGAAGTTTAGAGACAGACTATCAACAATAGATGCTAAAGGAAAGGCACGGAGCACGTAACTGCCTTTAAAGTTTTAAACCCTTTGACACCGGTCATCAAAACGGAAAGAAACACCCCAGTTATATTATGATAATGATTAGGCTTATTCATCTGCGTTGCAGTTGATGCGGTAATTCTTCAAAGATAATGCATTTTGATATGTAATGTAATGGCACTAATACAAGTTCCATGAATCACACGATGACAGCTAGATGAGGAGATAAGATTGGCAAAAAGTAAAACAAATTTAAAGACAAAAGTTATAACACGAGATTATTAATTGTTTTCTAGTAAGCGTTTTACTGCACTTGCAATACAATTAGGTGATACAAGTGCCGTAGCAAAAGACTGACACAAGCACATGTGTACAGACATACAATCAAACAGGCACAGCTACGGCCAAAAAGACAAACAGCAAGGCTTACGGACAGTGCAGAAAGAAAAAATAGATATGCAGTTTAGTTTTAGCAGAGTTTTTTTACGCGCTCACTCACAACTGCATAAGGTCATATGACGCCAATAGATTGTACATTATAGTAGTAGGCCTACATAGATGGCAAATCTATTGGCGTCATATGACCTTATGCAGTAGGCACGATTATGCAGGTAGGCACGATTAATTACGTTCAAAGAGACACAAAATTAAAACGGCAGGCAGTAAGCTCAGAAAAGAAGGATTGAGCAGATAATATGTACATACACAGAGACACATAGGCCTGACCTGACCATCAATGATTTATTTATAGAGGCATCCATGTGAGACACATAGGCAAAGAGACAGTCAGACTGACAGGCAGGGGAGCCAGGAAACATGGGTGAAATGTTTTATTATCCAAGTACACTTACCGACAAATCCGGCTAGGCACGTCTCTCCTCAGCAGTCACGTCCACTCGGAAATAACAGCATCTTCCAGAGCCGCCCGAAGGTACAAACACACGCACGCACACACACACACACACACACGAGGCCAACGATTATAGTCATCCAGACGTTTGAAAGCAGGCAGAGCAGTGGACCAACGCCAGCCTCTGTCTAGATCATTGTCTGATCCAAATTGGCCGTGAACAGCTTAGAAACTCTCTATTGAGTCCGTTCTTGAGCCATGCGCTTGGGCTTGAGCTGCGGTATTTCGTGTATCTTAAAGATGTAGATGTAGGCCTAAATAAGAATAACAAGCTCTTTAAAATGATAGAACACTTCACGGCCTACCATACCAACGGTGGAGAGTAGCATGGTACGCCGGTGTCTATGGTGTAATAGTTTGGCTCTTTGCTGTTGTACGCGAAATAATGTACGAGTTCGACAACCACACGGGGACGTCTTTTCTGTCAAATATCTCTTTTTTCTGATGATGCCTTAAATTCTCTCAACCCGGATAAGCCTTCACAGGCAAGAACGAAGCTGCCCGCTCTCCAATTTAAAAAAAAAAAGTTTTAGTAGAGGTTTTACGGCGCTAGCAACTACATAAGATCATATGAGCGCCTCTCCTC
>NW_004797306.1:813235-815123 GCF_000002075.1 Aplysia californica
ATAATAATAATAATAATAACTACGATAATAATAATAGCAACAACAACAACTAGTTCCATTAAATTCATTACAAAAGAAAAACTCTGGAAAATTGTTGACTCCTCTTCTCGGTGAGTGCTATGCGTACCTCTGTCTTTCTAAGGGGACGTTTTATCTTTCTCAGCCTGAATAGGGCATGACAGGCAGGGTCAAAATCCACCCAAAAAAATAATCTAAATTATTATTTAATTGTATTAGTTTTTGTGTGTTCGTTTGTTTGTTTGTTTGTTTGTTTGTTTGTTTGTTTGTTTGTTTGTTCGTTGTTGTTTTATTTTTGGTTAAAGTGAAAAGAAATTTCAGGTCTGTAAGAACTTGCTCACAGGCAATTCAGTTACGCCAAGCTTAGTCCAAACCTTTTTGTAAGAAGCATCAGTATAATATTTAATACATTATCTATTATAAAACATCTCATTCTGATCTGACTCTAATCTTTACTTTCTATCACTTTATTTGCAATCAGATGCAATATTATATTATCAGACCTGGACGCATTCTGATCTGATAGGGTCATATCTTCTATTAATTATAATTTAGCCCTATAGCTATATTGCAGGGAGGAAATCTGCCTGAGGAAAACAAAATGAATAAAGAAACCATCTTGCCTCTCATTATTCAAATTCAAAGAATCTGCAGTGTCTCTGCCCATGTCAGAGTCAAAAATAACATTAGGGGGTGTTCTTGGGTGTTTGGCCCATTTGCTTGAAAGAGGAGGGAGGGGGTGTCGGTCGGAGACTATAAGGTGCATCGGGTCAGCATGCTGAGCCGCCGTGCAAGTGAACCTGATTTGAATTTCAAATGGGCGTCAATTGAATTTGCTTAATTTTTTAATTTTTTTTGTTTTTGTTTTGGGGGGGGGGTTTCGTGGTTCTCCGTCAAGCACCAAATTGACTCAATGTTATCAGCACGAAAAAGAGTGAAAATATAAAAATACAGCAAAATAATATAGCCTTAACGTGTTGAAAGCGGAGTTGAAATCATAAGTATTATGGTGTGCTGAGTCGTTATATTGAGCATTAATTAAAAGACAACACATGGACACCACATGTTTTATTTACACGTAGCAGTATATATATCTAGCATATATAATGAAGGATCCCAATTAACAGTGTGTTTGTTTGTTTGTTTGTTTGTTTGTTTGTTTGTTCTTGTATTTTTAGCAATGGCCTTTTAAACATATATGCATATTCTTAATTACAACAATCAAGCTGTCTACCACTGCCAGAAATGTCCATCCAAAAAGGATCTTTGGAAAACGCAGAAACTCACACCTTTAGTCACTCACAAAAGCACGCTATCTTTTCGAACAATGGCGGATACTACTCCCCAATTGAAGGCCCGTGAGGACCCCCAATAAACAACCCCCCCCCCCCAAAAAAAAAATCAAAACAAGAAAAAAAAAGCGAACACAATTATCCAAAGAGCGCACCTGTCACGCTTTCGCTCTCGTTACGTATTACGGTTCTGTCGCGTGTACGCACGTCCTACTATTATTGTCCGGTACTTTTTACACCCACTGGTGTCCCCTCCTTGTAGGAAACAATAAATAATATAATTATGAATGGAACAAGAAAGTGCCTGCTCCTGGACAGACCGACACTCACAGCACAGTTCACCGTCAAACGACGCTCGTCTACCTTTGTTACATAGACCTTTGAGTTCGGTGAGGATCCAGTCCAGAGCGCGCCGTGTGATCAATGCCTTCGTCGTGTGGGGGGTAGCACATCGCGCGCTGTGGTATGGTACGCTGATATTATTCTGCTGCCCACGTTGGTTGAGAGGTGGTGACGAGCGTTTTTTGGGATAGGAGCGGGAGGGGATGGGATAGAAGAGAGAGAGAGAGAGAGACAGA
>NW_004797306.1:815710-816901 GCF_000002075.1 Aplysia californica
GAGAGAGAGAGAGAGAGAGAGAGAGAAAGAGAGGGGGAGGGGCAGAGAGAGGGGGAAGAAAGACTGGCAAAGCCACAGACAGACAGACAAACAGACAGACACAGGGGATGGAGAAATGTTATCCACCTTTTGGGGGGTAAGTGTTTTACGGTGCTCGCAACTGCATAACGTCATATGAGCGCGCGGGACACATTAAACATTTTCAATAGGTAGAACATTTTGAATTTTGCCCGGGTGGAGGCCGAAACCTACTCTTATTGATTTCAGACAACCAAGGGATCTTTAACGTGCGCAACTTGCACACGGGCCCTCAGAAATTTTTCGCCCTTGTCCGAGCAGGCTGGGTGTAGATCTTTTCTATCAGAAGATCAGGGGTGTAGCTGAAAGGCAGCAGTAAAAAGGAGCCAAGGAATAGCAGTAGAAAGGCTGCAGAAAAAGGAGGAGGGGGCAAAGGAGGTGAGATAGGGGGGGGGCAGAAAGAGGAGACGAAAGCAGACGACAGAATATTGCTAGAGAGCAGGAAAACAGGTGAAAGGAGACAATTTTAGAGAAGAAAATTTTTCGGTCGCTACCCGGATTCGAACCCAGGACTTTTGAATGAGAGGCCAACACCTTAATATCTAGGCCACGAGAGCCCCCTTATCCAGTTTAAGCCCGTTCATTCGCCTGACGTAATCTGTTCATTGCATAATACCTCTATTCCCCCTATCCTCCCCAAACCCACACACTATCCCTTTTCACCAAGGCGACGTACCTCTCCACTCTTCCGCCACCTTTAGAGACATAATGACAATGGTCGTCCTGTTCGTGCTACTGGCTTTAATTGTTTGTCCGGCCATAAACATAATTGGGTCTCGTTGGCTACAGATTGATTTGTCCCTATCTGTCTCAAATAATCCAGACTGCGTTAAGAAAACTACGCTGTGATAAACAGACGGAGAATTTCGGCAACAGATCTAAAACTGTTGACAATCAAACCCATGCTCTCCAACTGCAAGGTGAACGAAGAGTCTATAAATCTACACCAAGTAATATGATACCATATAATCTAAGTATTAAAATATCTGTCTGTCTGTCTGTCTTATTTCCTGCTTGAATGTCTGTTTGCCTGTCCTCTTGCCTACGTCATGTATGTGTGTATGTATGTATGTATGTATGTATGTATGTATGTATGTATGTATGTATGTATGT
>NW_004797306.1:818453-820332 GCF_000002075.1 Aplysia californica
GAGAGAGAGAGAGAAAGGGAGAGAGAGAGAGACGGGGGGGGGATAATAATAATATAGTGTATCTGAATAATTCAGTATCAATCTTCTGCGATTAACAATTTTATTACATGTCAGTACTGGACTGAAATGTATGTAGGCCTAGATCTAAATGGCTTGGCCTTTGTAGAGTGGCAGGAGGCAAGAATACTGTTGATTGCTAAGCTGGTACACAGATGGCGATAATATCATGATGATGGTGATGATGATGATGATTTTTTTTTTCTTAATGGGCCTGATGGACTCCACGAAGAAATCTTCAAGCGAGAGCGAGGCTCTGTTTTGGCTCCATTGTCATTATACTTTGAGGCACCTCCACTTGTCCAAATAACTCCATTCGAATTGCCATTGTCCCTTGACATTAAAACATAATTATGTTTGACATCCTCCTTTTCTTGGCTGCATCTTCGTCATCGTGGACTAAGCTCTTCATTCACAAAGTTCTTATACCAGCTCAGGCTCCAATGATGGTCCAACCTCAGTCTCGCTAGCTCAACCTGATCCCAGCGACATGTCAGTGATGTTTTGTTCTTGCTTATTAGAGTACCCTGAATACACATCTTCCAGGTGCTGGTACTTAGCTCTGCATGGTGGGTCTCTGATTTCCTTCTTGATCATTGGAAAGACTCCTCTGTAGGTTGTTGGTCGTCTGTCTTGATAGAGCAATTAGATCGTTTGGTTTCTGATCGCATGGTCTTAGTAACTCAAAACGGCCAAAAATGTTAGACAGAACTTTGTAAGGTAGCAATATGTGACCCCACCGAATGCCAAGATCCCGGTTGTGCTTACTAGGGCACGAAAGTTTCGACTGGAGTGCTAAAGTTTACTTTCACCCCACAAAACAAGCCTGCTCGGAGTACAAGTTCTATCGCCTCGGTTAATCCTTCGGTTCGATGGGCAATTTTATGGTCGTGATTTAAGTCTAGTCTGTGCGACACCTAATCCTGGGAATTGTTTAGAGATTTGGGCTGCACTGTGAATACATGGACTGGGATAAAGTAGCATGCTGGTAGTTCGTTATGTGTTTTATGTCGTAACCGTGGTGTTTGTCCGTATGGAGGTCAGTGAACTACCGTAAAACGCTTTTTTTTCGTGCACATTTTTGCGCGTTTTGGCCATTTTGTTTTTCGTGAATATTTTGGATTTGCGATTTCATTATCCGAGTGTCATGTGATTTAATATGCAGCACCTCCCCATTAACATTACATTTTCCAAGCTAATACCTATTAAGCTACTTTCCGGACTTTTAAGAGTAATTTATTTATAGAGGCACCATGCAGTCATCTTTGTCTAGGAGCTGTTTCAGCCGCTATTTCCCGGTATGAAAGGTAAAGGTTATTTAAGCTTTTTCCTTTCGCTGTATGAAACATTAGACTATCGAGTTCATTTTTCTGCACCTTTCCCAACATTCAGACTGGAGATGGCAGACAGGAAACGCGCACTCCGCCAACTATCGTCGTTCGTGCCATGCTCGTCGGAGACGTGAGTCAGTAAATAATTATAGGGGTGACCATCTACTTGCAATATCTGGTCATGGGGAGGTTCTTTCCTTCTGTCCTGTCACACATCTATCTTCCTTATCGCTGCTCCTTTTTTTCTGTGTATGCTATTCATTAGTAACACCCCCTCTAATCTTCGGCTCTAATATGATCTATTTGTTTGCAAGTGCCGTAAAAATCTTCCTAAAACTAAACTAAACTAAACTAAAAGAACGATATTTTTTTTCAGGACAATCGTCGGGTCTACTGAAACTAGATCTATTTGTAATTTGGCTTCACATCGCTTACAGCTAGGCTTCGGCAATTATTCAAGAGCCTTTACTACAATTTTATTTGATAACCCT
>NW_004797306.1:823453-827663 GCF_000002075.1 Aplysia californica
TGTGTGTGTGTGTGTGTGTGTGTGTGTGTGTGTGTATATATATATATATACATGTATATGACCTGGTGATTGACTGTACGCATCCAATTGTTCGATTAGCGACCTTGAAAAACAAACACGTTTGCTTTCAAAG
Organism: Aplysia californica; assembly: GCF_000002075.1. NCBI lineage: Eukaryota > Metazoa > Mollusca > Gastropoda > Aplysiida > Aplysiidae > Aplysia > Aplysia californica. Next base: position 823,587 of record NW_004797306.1, read on the forward strand.
GTCACAATCGAATTCGGTCGAATTGTGCCAAGATAGTAGATTTTGCCCCTCCATGAAGAAAAGTCTTGCTGACCTCGACTCAATTCGACTGAATTCGATTGGTAGTCCAGACCAGACCATCGATTATTTGTTTGATTTTCTAGAGGCACCACCATCCACGTCTAGGCGCTGTCTTAGCTTTCGATTAGCTGTGCGCACTTCCGGTATTACACCTACCACAACACAGATCCCTTGGAAAGCGGAGGACCAACTCCAAAAGCTTTAAAAGCATAGCAGTTTCGAAACTAATGTTTTTAATTGGACCACACGCACCTTCTTAAACTAAGTCGTTCAGGTTCACTTGAGGGGTTAAAAAAGAACAAGAACAATCGGAAATCGAATGTCTCCTCCCTGCTAAGTATCAAGGCGGGGATCGAGAAACTGCTTCTACAGTACTGTCAGAGGCCACGAAAGATCAAAAGATCTAGAATCTTCTCTGCTCCCTCTTTTTCCCTAACTCCAAACAGAACAAATAAGGGGGGGGGGAGAAAAGAAAGAAGAATGAGCAAAGGAGAGAAGAAGACAAAAAGAACGAGAGATAAAGCAGAAAAACGAATGAAAGAAAGAAAGAAAGAAGGAAAGGCAGTAAGAGAGAAAAAGAAAGACAGAAAGAAAGAAGAACGAAAGAAAGAAATGGAACTCAAACTCGGTGTTCTTCTGAAAAGATGTGTCATCAACTATTACAGAAACAAAACAAACAGCGACTTCCAAGAACTGTTTTCTTTTCTTTTTTTTTCTCATTGTGTTTAAACACATCGATTAGACGCGTGCTGTGTTTGAGTAGTGCTATTAAGACATAAGCGATGAGTCTTGTTCATAGCGATTTAGCTTGCTACGGTCTTGTCCCGTGAGGCTATTTACCTGTCCTTTGGTTCAACACAACGAGTGACATACACTAAGGTTCACAAATTAACCCCCTTGTTTGTCAAAGTCGACAAACCGCGAGCTTTTGCCTTCCATTATTGGGACGTTGTTACTGAGAGAGAAAAACGCACCGAGGTGGGCGGGGCGGGGATGACAAAAAATAGGGGGGGCAAATAGACAGACAGAAACAAGGTAAACAGTACTCAGATTTGTTTACATGTCAGGCAAGGGGTGGGCCTATGACACTACAGATTTTACTTCAGGAAAGAACCTCTTGTATGAGTATCGTGTTGTCTATCAATATATCCCGAGAGCTTGGGGTTTTTAAGTGTCGTCTGAAACTGACCAAAAAACCCATTTTGTTGGCATTTGCTACTTGAACTTAAAATAAAACGTATTTGGCTGCATTCCAATGGTGTTACCAAAGACTTGTATAGGATTGGAAGTACAATGGAAATGTGCATGACATTTCACACATTTTACTCGGGTCAAAAAGGGGGACACGAAATCATCGAGGGAGAGAGAGAGAGAGAGAGAGAGAGAGAGAGAGAGAGAGAGAGAGAGAGAGAAAGAGAGAGAGAGAGAGAGAGAGAACGCAAATGTTTTTCTATCTGTATAGAATTAATGTTTTAATGAATGTTTCTAGTTACTCACGTTTCAACTTTATTTTGACTGTTCGTGAATTTTTATTTCATTGTATATTTTTAGTGAACACATTTTCAACCTCACTGCGAGACTGTTTTTCTGGTATAAAATTTTACACATATGCATTTATATTATATGTATAATACTTTGTTTTACGTACACATAATTTGTGTCGATTAATTTTTAAGATGTGATGTCTTTTTCATTGTAATGCGCATTGGGCATCTTTTAGGAAATGGAAATGCGCAGTATAAATGCTATTTATTATTATTATTATTATTATCGACCGTTTTTCTTCTTTATTTGTTTTCCGCACGGTTTTTAATGGGTCTGTTTCCCACAGCTGGATTCCTTTATATACTGACCACACTTAAAAACGTAACATTTCCAACCACGGATATATGATACTAAGCGAAACCTATGATGTTGATTTCTTTTCACATGATTTGGCTGTCACTGAAGTGTACTCATAAGCAGTTTTGTGATTTTGTTTTAACCTTTAAAAGGGTCTGATAATCTCCAAGAAACGAGAATAGGGACACGAACCTGGAAAGAACGGTTCTTCAGGAAATTGCCAATGAAGGCAGGGAGTTGACCGCGTTTGCCGAGAGGGTGCAGGTCTCTCAGAATGCCGTACTTAAAGGTTGTGTCGAAGGCTTTTTCTATGTTAGAAAAAGATGGCGATCACGTGCCCTCCTTCGGCCAACGTCTCAGGTAAATTGCATTTTGAAGTAACAAAAAAAACGGGTTCAAAATTACATAATTACTGCTTTTTAGTATCCGAAAGCAAAGGAAAATGAATTGAGAAAATATATTATTTGCAAGTGGGTTTTATATGAGACAGCTCTTGAATTATTGTCTAAAATGGTTGGGGAATCCCCTGGCATGTACAACTCAGAATCGACCACAATTGACCACACCGACTATTGTTACCGATATCTCGGTTCGAGTTTTAGCGACATACTCCTGGTTTCCGCAGACGGGCTCACATATGAACATTTGTGAAGGAAGCATCATCTTCCGAATGCCATGCATCAATGGAACAACGCAAGGTCCCATATTGCTCGTGTTAGTTTAACCTTTATTCACCTACAGTTCATCAACCTGATGGACGAGCCAGCCTTTTCACCCAATGTGTTACCAACGGAACACCTTTCAGACGAACGCAGCCGCCATTTGCGGGCGAGGAATAATAATATTTGCAACACCCAGCAACTACAGGGTACTTTTCATCAAAGGTTGGCTGCAATTTCTCAGTACTTATTTCAAAATCTAATTTGGTCCATAAGATAAGACGACGTATTACTTAATTTAGGGGGTTATTTCCATTGTGGACCCCGACTACGTTCGAGACCCACTGTGAGCAGCATCATTGATTCAAATCATTTTGATATAACACGTGTATATCAAGTAATGGTTCCAATAAGACAAATTTTGGGAAATATGACCGTTTTAAAAATTCGACCCATTATTTAGGTATTGGGTCTATAAATGTGGTCAGTATATTTTTGTTCGTCTCTTTCTTGATTATTTTTTTTCCTTTTTGTCTTATATACATAATTAATGTAGCTGTCTACCACGCATGAAGGTGCCATTTCAGAGACACAGCGTTCTATACTTTGAAGGATTCAGAAACAAACAAGAATGCTAGGGCTTTATAACGAATTTCTTATTGCACATCAAGGCTTTCATCTTAGCAAAAGCAATATTGTATAATACACGAAGGTCTCTTCTACTTCTATCAGTAAACCTGCTGCACCTCGCGCTATAACGCAGTGGGTATTGTCATTGTGCTTTTTCCTAGTTACTTTTGTTTGTTTTTAGTTTCAAATTGTTAGGGGTGCAGGGGGGGGTGTTCTGTTTTTGTTTTTTGTTTTTGTTCGGGATTTGTTGTTTTATACCTATTTGTTTTGCTTTGGTTATTTGTTTTGTTTTTGTTCTTTTTGTTTTGTTTTTGTTTTGTATGTTTTGTTGTTGTTTGTTTGTTTGTTGTTGTTGTTGTTGTTGTTGTTGTTGTTGTTGTTGTTGTTGTTTTTGTTTGGGGTTGGGTTTTTTGTTTGTTTGTTGTTGTTGTTGTTTTTTTTGGGGGGGGGTATTGTATTATGTTATTATGTTCTTTTCTCATATTAACATTTCATGATTTTACATCAAGTGTCGTCTGTGATGCAGCAGTTACCTGCTTAGCTGCCACACTCGAAGACCTGAGTTTGACTTTTGTGTGAAGAGAATTTTTATCAAGTATCTCGGTACTTAATTCGGCCCGTGACACGACGTATCCAAGCTAAGTTTCACCACTTATCGTCATCGTGTTTAACCGGACACATAATAACATTGCTAACGATAGGGTTTTGATGGTCTCTTTTTGCCAGACCAGATGTATATTATTCTCTCCCAATATTGGATAGACAGAGAACAGGACGAAAGCCACAATAAATCATTTTGCTTGTTTTCTGCAAAACCAATCTGACAAAAGAAAAAACTATATTTTCAACATGCTAATCAAGAACAGACGTACTAGTGACACCAAGC
>NW_004797306.1:829112-831484 GCF_000002075.1 Aplysia californica
GTGCATGCATTTATGTAAAGCGCCTAGAGCTGTGTTTACACGGGAGTGGGCGCTATAGAAATGATTTTCATTATTATTATTATTATTATTAATTGCCGAGCCTGTTTATTTCATCGTACCATTTCGGTCCACCAGGAGGACTTACAGTTTTGCTCTCATTTATGAATATATCGCTATTATCCATATATTCCTTTTCTGCAGATTGCAATGGACCTGTTGGAAGCTGGGTGGACTGAAGAAAAAGGATATAACATCCTTTCTAAGAATTTGACGCACAACCCGATGGAGCCCGAAGCTAAACGCACAACTTTTTGTCATTACACAGGTAAATCCGTCTCCCTACCACTCGATTAAGAGGTCCTTTTTAGGACATACAGTCCATAATTATTATTGCTAGATGGATTAAGAAAAACAGCAATATTGTTATACTGGATATTATTAAAAAGAAAACATGAAACGACGTGCTGAAAACGGTTGTCGTTCTTTTTTAAAAATAGTTTTTTGTTTTGTTTATGTAAGTATTTTTCCATTATTAATTTTAATTTCTGTTTGTGTTTGGGGAGGGGGGGTTGCACACGCATCGCGCACGCAGCCTATCTCATATGCGTAAAACGCACAAGGTTTTCTTGAAAAAGAATTAGTAATGTTAAATTATCTTTCAGACCATATCCTGCGTTTGATTTTTACTCCACAACTTTCAAGTTTTGTTTTTGGTACCCCCCCCCCCCCACCCTTTATTTTCCTCCACTCCACCACACCCCGACAGGCCATCTTCGCGTTCTTTTCCCGTAACCTTGACCACTACCTCTGTGAGTGACACCAATGTACGTAATTAGGAGGCTTCGATCCTGGCTGTAATGGCCAACTCGAGCTGAGAGAGATAAATTGCCTCTAAAGACAGATGAGGGTACTCGATAAATAGCCTGCTCAAAAGGGAAACTAACTTACTTCTTCTGTTTCCGAAGGTAAAGCACCTAACCTCTGAACCATCCTATGCGTGTGTCCTAACACGTCACAACAGAATACTTTAAATCAAGCTCTGTTCATACTCATACGTTCTGGTGGTTCCATCATTCTGCTGTATGTAGTTTAGGCGACCTTTGTCCGAGTCCACAGCAGCCAATTAATTATATGAAATACGAAAACTTGTATTTGACAACTTCTCATGGTCCACAACACGCGTTCTCAGTTTTATATTGACATGCTCAGCCTACTGCAGTGTACAGAGCATTACCCCCGTACAGTACGATGCAATGGAATCAAAACATCTCGCAATTCTCGAATGACGACATAGGATAATGTTAAGAAATACGGTTTCTCGTTTTTTTAAAAAATCCCGCTAAGATGATGATTGACAGGAGAATCGATATGATGATGACTGGCATGAGACCTCGCCTGTAGGGGTCATGCAATAGAGGTCATAAGGGGCCACAACTCGCACCCTTTTTCCACTTTCTTGTGAGAGATGAACATGCCATTCTCAATTACGCCCCTTGTTTCCAGCAAGCATCTTTCGTCTCGAAAAGCAATACACGGGTCTAAAAGAATAAATGTCCTATCTACAACGAAAATGAAGGCTATGGTTACTGCAGATAGAATCTATCGGCATCAGGGGTGTGAGTGTTATGCGAGGTAATAACGTTCCACGAAAGGATCTCTCCCTAGTTTTTCATATCAGATTTGAATCTCTACGGGCTCCTGGCAGCGTCACTGGGTGAGTCGCGTAATACAAGGTCAGATTGGGTCACAGTAGAGATTCCAAGTGCGTGTGGCAAGTCCTTACAGGAAAGGCTCAATTAAGGCTGAGGCTGAGTAGATCTTTGCACCCAAAAACATATACCGGCAGTGTGATATGGCACGCACAATACAAGCTGAAGTACATTGAAGATTATGTGGACATAAACTATGCACGTACGTACAAATGTACACTATAATTATCTTGCTTTATTCAAGATCAGAATAAAGTTATGGCAGTTACCCCAGAGTGAAACCGTATTTATATATCTATACCACGTATATGTTTTCTGAAACTACAAATAACAGGATTTCCAAAGAATGGATTTCAACAATATTTCAGCTTGGGTTATTCAGCAGATGCACCTGTCAAAAAAATTGACAGCATTGATGGATTTCCACTTTTCGATTTGGCATTGTCAATGAAATAGGAACGATTGTGTCCCCTGCTTTCTCTCGTTTTTAACACATGCAGTTGGAGGCTGGGATTTTATTGTTGTTGCGTGGAACGTTTGTCGAATAATGTTCGAGAAATAATTGAGGAATTGCTCAGTGAACGAGGAATCGTTCGAAGAAAAAAATTGGATGAAAACCCTGCTCGATGGAAGGTCAAACTTTAAAGGGATAAAAATGGGGGG
>NW_004797306.1:832634-835432 GCF_000002075.1 Aplysia californica
CGGGTCGGGTCGGGTTGATCTGGTAGTCGGCCATCGTGGCACAAACCGATCGACTCGGTCGGTAACCTACAAAAACATTTGTTTTCAGGCCTGCGAATCTCGCGATTGGGTGGTTTGCAGCCAGTCACAACAAGGCTGAGTCACGTGTCCATGTTGACACTCAAAATCCGAAAAAGTGCAGACTCTGCGAGCAGAGTTACCCTACTTATGTGTAAAACTTAAAAAAAGCGAAACTAACAATCTATGCTATTCCTATTCTTCTTATGGAAAAACGAAAGAGAGCTTCAAACTAAGACTGCGGCATTATCTGAACCAATGCGCGGATTTCCGCGGACACTGTTTGGCCGAGCGAAACAAAGACGTACTTAAGGAACACGAAGACGGAAGCCTCCCCCTTTTGCGTTTTGCGCTCTCAATTTGGCTAGCCCCGACTACCAGATCGACTGGACCCGACCCGACCCGACCCGATCGCGTATGTGGGCAACTCCTTTCTTCTTATGAACGATTTTTGATAATAGAAAGTTATCGATGTTACTATTGTAACCATGTTTATGGGATTCCAGGCTGCCGCAGCACTGCAACAGAGAACTGCGGAAAGGAGCGCTGGAAGCCATTGAGGTTAAAGGTTTCTCTACTTTAACTTCCAGATCATCGAGTACAATCACGGCGGGGTTGCAGTGTGCACTGAAACCACCAGAAAACGACCCGACCCGATCCGCTCTTGCTAGTGGGCACCCCTATTAAGCTGTTACTGAAACGCAACGTATGTATCTGTGTCATTGTAACTGGAAGTGCATCGAAACTATTTAGATCATTTAGGAGGCAGGCTGCTTCGATCCTGTCTTTCAGGCTTAGAAAGATACAACGTCCCAATACACAGGTGGAGAGACTTGATTTTTTTAAAAAACACATGCTCACAAGGAAATCGATATCATGCCAGCTGTGCTCGGAGGCGAAACACTTAAGGTCTACTCCACATGATAGACGTTTCCTTGGTGTACAGTTGTTTTTGTTGGGGGTTTTTTTCGAGAAAATGAGTACCAGTCCTTGAGAGTGCAAATAATTGCTGTCTCTTGTGCGTTCATGGATCATGGAAGCGTGAGTAGTTGAGGGGGGGGTTGGTGTGGTTTGTTCCCTTTTTTAAAAAGTCCACTTGTCTCATGTCTACTCCTTCTTTTGTTGTATTTTACCCTATACTGACACCTTTATCTTCAGTACTCATATGACCAAATTGTGCTGCAAGTGCCGTAAAACATTTACAAAAAGTGAAACGAAAGTACATGACCGGCAAGTCAAACCATTGTAAAAATGACCCTTATTACTGATAAGATAAATATGACAAAAGGGGGAGGCTTCGTCTTTGTGTTCCTTTAGTGCGTTTCTGTTTCTGTTTTATCTATGACTCATGACGAAAATTGTGAAATGGTATACGTTCAACGCCTCTATCATCACTATTTGGGTCATTTAAGAGGCGGGAACTCCAAATTTTAAAGTCCACCCCCTAAAGGATCGCACCAAATGGAAAATCTGTATTATGTATACCTTTTCCACGGACACCAAGTCGGACCGACCTGAGGTTTGAGTCCAAGAACCCTCAATCTCACGATTACAAGTCTGTAAGCCTAACCACTTGTCAACTGATGTCACTACTTCTAAGGGTCTGTTTTGATGTAGAGTCTTTGCAAGTTTGTAATGCATCACATTTGATACACTTCTATTTATTGCCTGGAAATAGGCAACAGGCAAACCTAATTTTTTTTAATTCTTTTGTTTTCCCGGTTGAAATGACTTTGAAGCTGTTTTAAGTTTTTGAGCAGTTCTGGCTATGGAATAATTAGATTTTTATTTTTTCTGTGTTAGGGTGGTGGAGAAGCAAGGCTTCTGTTCGAAGAGGGGGTGGGGGGCTACAACAGAAGTCTTGATTTTAAAGAGATCTCAGGTGACTTTATTTGGTATTGTAAGAGCAATTCAAAATTTAGCTGTTTTATGTGCATTTGATTACCGATGGCTTTCGAACTACCGCTCTTAATCTTATCTACTTACCTCAAGTCCACCCCCCCTCCCCCCCAATAAAGGGAGAAAAAAATTTCTAATCAGGTCATGGCCCACTGAAAATGTTTTCAGGGATGATGGAAACACATTTTTCACGAATCTCAACGAATCATGCCACAGACAGACGGTTGAACAACTCTTTGGGGGACTCATGATGCGTGTCCTTTAAGCTGAGACTGATAGCTATGAACACGTCTTATGTGCACATCATTATCCTGGGAGAAGGGTGGAGATGGAGGGGGTAGCATTCAAATGTAGAAACCATGCTTTTTTTCGATTTTTTAAGTGTCTTTCTTTTGTAATCTGCGTTCAATATGTCTTGATAGGGCCTATGTTTAAAACGTAAATCCTACCCACCCCCAGGATTCTAGAACGCCCCAAACAACAATTTATTTTTTATGGCCTGATGAAAATATCATGTTTTTATGAAGCAGAGGATAAACTGACAAAGCATAATGGCTTCTTACTGGCTAAAATTTAGAGTACATGTTCATGGCACAGGACAAAATATGCTAGTAATGTGGTCAAGGAGGTAGACCCCCCTCCCCCCCAACCCAAGTTGTTCATCAAGTGCGTACCAAAACTAAAACGATCATTAGTTTGTATTCTGTAGTCTGTAGTCTGCTGGGGTAATAGTATAGATTGTGAAGCGCATAGAGCTTGCTTTTGAGCGGGAATTTGCGCTATACAAATGCTGTCTATTATTATTATTATTATTATTATTATTATTATTATTATTATTATTA
>NW_004797306.1:836709-839113 GCF_000002075.1 Aplysia californica
CTCTACCCTCGCTCTCTCTCTCTCTCTCTCTCTCTCTCTCTCTCTCTCTCTTCCTCTCTCTCGCTCTCTCTATCTATCTATCTCTCTCTGTCACTCTCTCTCTCGGCCTCTCCATAAGTACTTTAAGTCGTGCCCTTCTTAAAAACAATTGTAATTATATCTTTTGGAGTGTGATTCTACCATTTCCCTAATACACTCCACTCTGCCAATGGTCAACTGAAGTCAGTTTTAGTTACTCAAAGCTTGGGGGGCTCTCATGACCTAAAGGTTAAGATGTTCGTCTCTCATTCAATAGTTCGCAACCACCCCCTTTCCTTCTCTCAAGAAAATGTTCTGTCCTTTGCTTTCGTCTCCATTTTCTGCCCCGACCCCCTCACCTTTTTGCTCCCTCGTCTGGGCTCCTGACTCTTTCTGCACACTTTCTACTGCTGCTCCTTGGCTCCTTTTCACTGCTGTTGTTCAGTCACACCCCTGATCTTCTAGTAGGAAAGATCTACACCTAGCCATCTCGGACAAGTGTAAAAAAAAAGTGCAAGTTGCGGACGTTAAAGATCCCTCGGTGGTCCAAAATCTATGAGAGTAGACTTCGGCCGCCACCCGAGCAAAATTCAAAATTTCCAACCAACTGAAAATGTTTAAGGTGTCCAGCGCGCACAAATGACCTTATGCAGGAGCGAGCGCCGTAAAACACTAACCAAAAAAACCCCCACAAAAAAACCACAAGACTGGCCTCCACGAAAATCAGCCTCTTTGCAGAGAAACTTGGGTCCAGTTAGTACCTTTCGTGCCAGGCTTCCATCTACAAGGCGTTAGATGTGCCACAGACATCCTTGTTACACTATTCTTGCCGTTTCAGTCACCAGTCTGTATACTCCAGAGAGCCAGAAGGAGGGGAATTTCAAACATCCAATGTAGGATTCAGGCACAGCGGGGACATCTTGCACAAGGCCCGCGTCAATGTCGATGGTCACGCCAACGCCATTATGAAGTGAGTAGCCTCTCTTTTATCACGTCCCATCATGCGAAACGCTCACAAATTGTGTGAGAGACGACAGACTTTGCTATGGTGTGGGAGACATGAAAGATACTCCGAGCTACAGTCTACTTATTTCCGCTCTCTTCTTTGTGTAGTCCCCTGCAGTGCTTAATTAGAAACACACTTCAGCGGCAACATTGCTGCTGTGCGTCTTATCATACATAGGACCCAAGAAGTCCATTATGCAGAAACAATTGGTTAGTGTATAAAGAAACATGGCGCATACCTCAAAAACAATGTATGCTCTAACTTTGACTTACATTTTCCGCATTCTGTTTCTGATCATAACTCAGTGCGTTTCCTGGGCCATTTACAGATTCGACTTTTTTCTAAACGCTCTCAGTTATGCAATTATAAGACGAACGATCATTACTTGGAAGTTTGGCTTTATTAAACAGACAAACAAACAAATAAACAAGCAAACAAAAATAAATAGAAAGGAGACCGACTAGACCTACTCGTTGGAGTGGTTGACAGCAACAGGCGATAATACACTGGTGAACGGACGCTGGACACAGCACAACTTTCTCCACACACCGAGTGACGCCCACAAACGCCATGACATTGACAGACGAGACAACAAGGGAACCGAGCCGCAACAAGAGAAATATCACCACACTCTCTTAACCCTTGCATCCAAAGACATGAGTTCGATAATTTTGAAGGGCAACAGAATGTTTTAAGAAGTGTTTCTTTTATTTCATGTTTGTTTGTTTTTTGTTTTGTTTTATTTTTTATTTTTTGCTGCATGAGATGCGGTGCTCAATTTACTGAGGCCTAACTGTCCAGTTCTGAAGGGCAGGGTTGAGGTAACCTGCCTCCTGGCTGATCTAAAATTTTATGTCGATTGAGGTGTGAAATATTTTTTTCTTTCTATCAACTAATTGAAATAATATTTTATAATACGTTTTTATTGATCCCAGAAGGGCAGTCTAATTTACAATGGCAAACATACATGCATACATAAATACATAATTATTAATACATACATACACAATAGTTCACCAATACAGAACAAATTCACAACTTTACCATTGCTGTTCGCCGCTATTCAGTGACCTAATTCCGATACCACAAATCCGTAATAGTGAGTTGCTGCCCTGCTTTCGAACAGTGACCTGAATTCTGAAGTCTTTCAAACATTCTTTCTCCAACCCCTGCATGAAACCATTGCAAAGAGCTCTTCAGCTACGATTTTTTCCCCGTTCTTTGTGTCGGTGTCGGTCGAGCTTCAATAAAAATGGACCAAACGAGTAGCTCTGTGTTTGAAAATATCGGCTTAAGCACAGCCCAGAATTCTAAAAAGCTCCTTAAGGCGATCTGTCAGGATCACTTCCAGATTTTACTTGACTATCTCCCCTCCCACCC
>NW_004797306.1:840142-847329 GCF_000002075.1 Aplysia californica
TCACTTTGATTACCCTGTCAAACAAGTCAGCCTTCGCCCCTGTGTGTGTGTGTGTGTGTGTGTGTGTGTGTGTGTGTGTGTGTGTGTGTGTGTGTGTGTGTGTGTGCGCGCGCGTGTTTTGAAGGGAAGGGGTGGTGGTGCAGTACAGAATACATGGGGTGCTGCTTTAGGAAAAAAGATGACACTTCGATGTTGTAGGGTTTTTTAAATTCTTTTATTTTTCAGATACATTATATTCAGGCCTGTAGTTTTATAGTAGTAGGTTTCAAACTCAAGGCTGAGAGGGGGGAGGGGTGGGGGGTGGGGGGTGCGGTACGATCAGCCCGGCGAACAATTAATTATATCTTGCCCTCTATAGGCAGTCCATTTTGAGAATCCCCATAACACAGATCATAACCTTAAAAAATTTGGTATGTCTTGATTTGTTATAATTTTCACTTTTATATGCCTAAATTCATATCATTGTTTTGAAAAAAGTTTAGTTTTCAATGCTCAATAAGTGTTTACCCTATTCTGCCCTCAGCCTTGTGTCAACGATCACGTTACGACTTGACCAAAGTGACAATATCCCAGTCATTGGGTTGTTTATACACACACTTATTAGTGCATTGAATAGAGTCCAAGAACTGGAAAACGATCAAGAAGAACCAGAAAGAAGGTGTAGCAAGTTGATAAATGTATCATATAGCAGACCGATACAACCTAAACACTTACACTTAGAACATACAGAACAGAGCGTATGGATGCCGTTGTTGGGGGATTTTAGTTTGAAAAAAAGGGTGAAATGGTATACATTTTACGCCCCTATCAACACTATTGTGTCATTTAAAAGGCGGGACCTCCGAGTCTAAAAGCCATCGTGAAAGAGACAGAGGCAAAATGAAAAATGTGTGTAATATGCCTTTACAAAGGACATAACGTCGGACTGAGATGAGGCTCGAACCCCCGATTAGTCCGGTAACCCAACCACTAGGCTACCGACGCCACCACTACATCTATGGACGAAAACGCCAAGCAAGGTGATGAAATGCTAGTAATCACAACAAAGCCCTATGTGTATTAAGGATACGATAAAAATAACAGGTATTTTTACCGTACTGAAAACTAACTATTGAAAAATATTTCAGGGAAATGACTTACGCAACTATGTTATGATCGTGATGTAATATTTTATCGAGTGTCTCGGACTCTCTTCATGAAAGGGACGTTGAGACATTTTTACGACATGAAAATAAGATTTCTATTCACACATAACCAGTTGGCACACTTTTTTTCTTTTTCTTTTTTTTTGGGGGGGGGGGGGCGTTTTGTTTTGAGGGAAAGGAGAGAGGTTTTCTTTAGTGTGTGTTGAGGAATGGGATGGGATTTACTGACTTTTTCTTTCGTGTGAGTGGAGGGAGGGCGGCCGGATTTTTTACTCAGGGTCAGGTGGACCCAGCAACCCAGCCGCAGGTGACATTACAATAAACAGCTCACTCTCGAAAATGATACGAATAAAACGAAAAGGGAAATGAAGAACGACCACCCCATTCTGTTCGTGAAGCCACATGTAATGAGGTGCCCAAATTCTGGTCACGTCGACAATTTGGTTAATTTTGCATCGATCGAAACCCGTCTGTCCGGACCTGATGGCTGGGTTTACACGCAAGTACAAATCTTATCGCCAAAAACTGTGAAGGGCTGTAACTCTATAAATGTCATATTGGAAATAAGAAATATATGGTTCGAAGTCTAAGGTCACCAAGTGCAAATGGTAGAACCAGGGAACTATAACTGTAGAGGGATAAAATCTAAATAGCGTAAGTAACTAGTTTTTCTTGAGGTTTTTTTTGTACGCGTTTTACGGCGCTTGCAACTGCATAAGGTCATATGAGCACACGGGACACATTAAACATTTTCAGTTTGGTAGGAATTTATTTTGAATTTTACCTGGGTGGCGGCCGAAGCCTACTCTTGTCGATTTAAGGTCCACCAACGGATCGTTAACATGCACAACGAGCAGACGGAACCTCCAGGATTTTTTGGGCTCTTATCCGAGAAGGCTAGGTGTTCGATCTTATATAACCTTAGATCAGGGGTGTGACTGAAAGACAACAGTAAGAAGGAACCAATGAGTAGCAGTACAAAGGCAGAAGAAAGAGTCAGGAGCCCAGAGGATGTGGCATGGAAAGGGGGAGGGCAGAAAGTGGAGACGAAAGCAGACGACAGAACATGATTAGAGAGCAGGACAGGCGAAAGGAGAACATAACTTTTTATTTGAGAAGAAAATGTTCTGTCGCCGTCAGGTTTCGAACCCTGGACTTTTTGAATGAGAGGGGGACAACGTACCTCTAAACTAGACCATGAGAGCCCCCGTACATTTTTTGGTACAAATTTGGAAAGTATAGAACATGGTGAGTCCCTGCTGTTTGATTTGTCTAATGAAAAATTAAAACATTTCTGGAAAGGGCCAGTCTCTTTCCACTGACCACTGTGGGCTTCCTTACCAAGTCCAATTGCCTCATGGTCAGCTGTACCAAGTGTGTAGGTTCCAAAGTACGATAATTTGAAGCTAAACCACCCCACAAAGTACCTCGGCCTGGCCCATCACGTAGGCCAATTTGCGTCCATAGAAACTCAGTTAGGAGGCGGGTTGCTTCGGTCCTGCCTGTCAGGGTCAATCCAGGCTGAGTTTAATGCAACACCTAGCAAAGAGAGGGATTCGATGGCAAAACATTCTCATATATCGAAAATGAACTGTGGCCTTCTGCGTGAAACGGTGAGCGCTTAACCATTGCACCACTGACGTAGGTAGGTGTAAAGTGAGACCATTGTCGTGTACTAATGACAATACAACTATAAGTCTATGGGTAAGTCAATTAAGTTATAACAGGGCAATATAAACACAGTATAGAAGGTACGCAAATTCATCATCGTCATAACAGGGCAATATAAACACAGTATAGAAGGTACGCAAATTCATCATCATCATCATCATCATCCGGTGCCTTGCCGACTGGAGTAGGCGATCATGGGCCTCCACTTCACTCTGTCTTGCGTTGCAGCAATGGTGTCTGTTGTTCTCGCTGCTCCTAGCCATATTTTGTCATCTTGTCCAGTATCTTTTCCCTCTGTCTGCCTCTGCCTCTTTTTCCATCAGACTTGCCTGTTGTTACAATATTCTCCAATGCTTCTTTCCACATTGTGTGTCCGAAGAAATTTGCCTGTCGCTTTCTTATATTCGTCATAAGCTGTCTTCTACAATTTGCTTCAACCAAAGACTTTTTCATTTTACGCAACGGGGCAATAATTGTCTGGGAAAGTTGCTACCTTGGGCACACGTAGTGCTATGTGTCTTGTTTCCATTGTTCAATTTTGAATAGATAATTGACACTGCTCAATGTTTGCAGACATGTTTTTAAGCTGTTTACGATCGGAAGGCAAGCTTCCGGGTAGAAGACTGTTTCTGAAAAGGACAAAGTAAAAATACAAAAGTAGGGGGCGGATAAATTACGAAATAAAATGACATTTTAGAGTTCCGGGAAAAAAGAATTAATCAAGCTCAAGAAATAGTTGATAAAATAAAGTTGTTATTTTTTTTTTTAGTAAGTGTTTTATGGCGCTCGCAACTGCATATGGTCATATAGGGCGCGGGACACATTAAGTATGTTCAGTTTGGTAGGAATTCATTTTGAATTCTGCCGGGGTGGCGCCGAATCCTACTCTCATTCTTTGACGAGCGCAACTTGCACAAGGGACATCCGAGATTATTTTGTCCTTTTCCGAGAAGGCTAGGTGACAGATCTTACCTACCCTATGATCAGGGGTATGGCTGGAAGACAGCCTTAAGAAGGAGCTAATAAGTAGTGTTAGAAAGGCAGCAGAAAGAATCAGAAGTCCAGAGGAGGGGCAAGGGGGGAAGGAGAGGGGGCAGAAAGTGGGGACGAAAGGAGATGACAGAACGTTGTTAGAAAGGAGTAATCGAGGTAAAATGAGACATTTTTAAAGAAAATTGTCCGTTCCTGTCAGGTTTCGAACTCGAGACTTATTGAATGGGAATCGAACACTGTACCTCAAGAGCACGAGAGGCTCCGATGCAATAACCAAGCGACAAACTACAGCATAGAATGACAAAGGAAACAACAGTATTTTTAAAAAGTTATGAGCACTCTGTTATTCGAATTTAGAGACAATGATAAATAGATAACAGTTACTTTCACCACTCTCATTCAGTTGTAGATAGATAGATAGATAGATAGATAGATAGATAGATAGATAGATAGATAGATAGAATCAAAAACTCTTTAACAAAATTAAACCAAGCTCAGAAATACCAAACCGTTATAGAATTTTCTTTT
Source organism: Aplysia californica (assembly GCF_000002075.1). NCBI lineage: Eukaryota > Metazoa > Mollusca > Gastropoda > Aplysiida > Aplysiidae > Aplysia > Aplysia californica. Next base: position 844,480 of record NW_004797306.1, read on the forward strand.
TAACTTCAACGAGGTAGCAACTATTCTGAAAGTGGGCGTTACAATCTCTGTGGATGGGTCTTTCATCTTTTCTTCCTACGGTATTTATTATGTATTTTATCTTGGCCTCTTTCCGAGGGCCCATCTTAAAATGAACTTTCGACGCACCACACTGAATGGCCGACATTCTAAACGGCATGCTCGTATCCAGCGTGGTGTGTTCGTTAACCCTTTTCGTATCACCAATTATCAGTACATGGTCAAACGGTGTAAAGAAGGGCACCGACATAACGAAGCTTTGTACAGAAAATCGGTATCCCTTCACAAACTGAGGTTTAGTCTCACGCTCACCAGTCTCTTGAGTCAAGTTTTAACCCATTGGAACACACATTCTGGTCATTCGGCAGATCTTAACGTAGCTATCTTTTGGGGCATTAAAAAAGAAGTCTAAAACGCATTAATCATACACATTTTTTTCAATTCTAAATTTGGCTCTCAAAAGGGGGGCAATATCAGGCATACCGTGATCTATGCAAGTTTGTGTTTATGCTGTGTGTATGATAGCTTGAAATGTGCCGCAACATTGCGGTTGGGCTGCTGTTTATCGGACATATTATGTGATCCCTCTGTCCTCAAAAGAGTTAAGTACCGCAATCAAGAGCGCTCTCGACATTTAAATGTCACAACTAAAAGCTTTTTCCCCGATCAATCAACAAAAAACAGTAAGGATAATCGCCAGGGACATTTGCCAATTCAGAGCAAAAAAGAGTACTTTTTCACAAGTTTCCTTCAAGCGTGACTATCTATTGTCCGAGGATGGAATTAAATTCAGTGCATCTCTTAGAAAACCATACAGCGTAGCAAATGACATTAAATCATCAGAACGGATGCCCATTGATCAAATGTGTAATCCATTCGGGTAAGATCAGATAATGGCGCTGACCAGTGCACACAATTTCGAATGACCTCTGCTTTGTTTCATCAAATATTATGACTTACAAGTTCTCATAGGAAGTTCTGCAGGGCCTATTACATTTCTTTGATGCTGTGCACAAACAGAGGATCTGATATATGATTATGATCGGCTGTTTGCATCAAACATATCAAATCGTGAAAAAAAGAATATTTCATGTGTTTGATCTGAAGGATTTGACCAAATTGTTCTTCAATGGTCGTTTTTATTTTGCGCCCCCCCCCCCCCCCTCCCCCCCAAGAAGAAAAACCTGACTACCATTACTGTATCGAACAACATCAATTGGAGATTTTATGTAACTTTCGGCAATTTGCTTGAGGTATTAAATCCGTTTTTTATCGGTCACTTCAAACGTTATTCGGTTGTCGTAACATATTAACCTTAGTCACACTGATTTTTGTTTGCTTCAATTGGATTGTCCAGATTTCCTTGCATTTTTGTAGCTTTATAAAATTATTTTTAGAATAAACCTAAGCAATTTATTACATTTTATTGTATTTTATTTCTTTTTTTTCTTTCTTTGTGTGTTTGTTTGTTTGTGTGTGTGTGGGAGGGGGGGGTGTATATTGTAGTTTCCAATTCGATTTGGCTTTCTTCATTTTTGCCTCTAAATTCATCTGCCAAAACTAATACATGTGTAACTTTGAAGAGCTCCATTTCTTGACAAACATGTCTTTTCAAAAGGAGCCAGACAGTGGAATGAGACAATCACAGATTGTAATCCAAGAATGATAGATAAAGGAGTAAAAATCTTGATCAGGAAGTAAGGGGAATTTTCAAAATCTTGTTTTGTTTGGTATTATGAGTAATTCGACGCCATACATAATATAAATAGGTCATTTTGCAATTGGGGTAATTGGTCTAGAAGCTACAGAAAAAGATAACTACATCTAAAGACAAACACGGTACAAAAAAAGTAAATATCACATTGCTCGCTATTCTTTACTTCACAGCGAAAAAGAATTATACTCTTCTTACTGGGTGTCTTCAAGCCTGACTGCCTATTGTCCGAGTATGGAATTAAATTCAATCCATCTCTTTAATGATCTTACTGGGTTGAAATAAGCATTAAATCCTTACAAAGTCCAACCATACTTCTTTCCTTTTCTCACTTACCTGTTCCCGAGCGAACGTCATCCCACTAGTTTCTTATTAGCCATTCCACCTGCCTTTCGATTTTTTGTAACATAATAATCCTGGCAATTCCTTTTTCTTTTAATATTGGATTCGTTGACATTTCTTAGCGGTTTTAGTGGTCTCTAATTGGGTTGGGCTTTCTAGATTTCCCCCCCTTTAAATCTATAAGCCAAAACTAATTTTGAAAAGCTCTACGTTTTGATGAATATGTCTTGTCAAAGAAAACTAGACTACCGAACGAGATATGCTTTCAGGTAGTAATTCAAGAATGATAGATAAAGAAGATGGGATAAAAAGCTCTTGATATGGAAGGAGGCGACATTTTTAAAAAAAATCTTGTTCGTTTGGTATTAAAAGTGCATCAACGCTATACGTAATAAAACAGATCGTTCTGAAGTTGGGGGAATAAAATTGATCCAGCAGCTACAGTAAATGATAACAACAACAAAAATAAATAAACAACTAAAGAATGAAGACTGAGGCGATACACTAAAGTAGATACCACACGGGATGATAGTCTTCATTTCAAAGCACAAAAGAGTATTTTCCTTTTTCTTTTCTTTTAAAATAAACTTTTTTCGGGTGGGGCGGGGGGTATCTTGTGGTTTAGAGAAAACAGGGTTCGCCTCTCATTCAACAGGTCCCTGGTTTGAAACCTGACGGCGACGGAAAATTGTCTTCTCTAAAATTTTCTTCTTTCACCTCCTTTCCTGCTCTCTAACCATGTTCTGTCGTCTGCTATCGTCCCCACCTTCTGCCCG
>NW_004797306.1:848493-849625 GCF_000002075.1 Aplysia californica
GGGGCGCTTACGGAAAACACTGAAAGCGCATATAATTGTCGAAATCGAATGATTTCGTGACAAAACACTTGAGTTATTAGTTCAAAACGTGAAAAATGTTGAGAAATTAGATTAAATTTGCAGTTTCTAATGACAAGCTTTGAAAGTTACCAAACTTTGGTAACCATTTTTCGCTAATTATATCTCTGACCCCCAAATCATTCAATCTCATATATCTCGACTTCTATTCGAGACAGATGGGTATTTTCACTAAAAAGCAAGGCAAATTGACAATCTTTCAAAAGGTACTAATAACTCTATGTGCTCAAAAACTTACGAGAGCCTGTGACACAATCAACATTGTCTCATGGTCTGATCAATACCTGTCGCAAAGCTCAGAACATTCTACTACTCATGTCAATCATGTCATTATGACCTATACATTTTTATTCCGCTTATTGTTTAATGTTACTATGTTTAGCTCGTAGGAAACAGAACATTGTAATTCAACTACAATTTTACGTAATTGACAAAGACAAAGAAAAAACATCACTTAATTTTTGTTGTTGGATGCCAACCATAATTTTTTGTGTGTTTTGTTTTGGGGGGGTTTTGTTGTTGTTGGTTTTTTTTTACTTATCAAGACCAATATTGATATCGTTTAGTGTAAAAAAATTGGACTAAATAGGTGGTTATTATCAAAAATTATTCCCAAAAATTTGTTTAATTTGAAGGGAGTTTTCTCTAAGTTGGACGGCGTATATTAAGGTAACAAAGTAATCAATAAGGCCTACAAGGAAATCCACTCCACTCCAGCTTCACAGTCTCAAGAACACGGGATGTGTCCCATTCTGATCAGAACAACATGACCTATCTTCCTGCCACAAGAAGCCTTCTCAGAAGATGAAAATGTCAACGGGTAACAGAACACGGGATTTGATGGACAACCTTAGATCTGGTTGGAATAAAGAATTTTCATCGACTTTGATAATAATAATATTAAGAATTGGCCCACAAGCTTTTAGAAAAAGTAATTCTGAGATCATGGCTGTGTGATAGTACTCGATTTGATTTCAGCAGAGAGAAAGGTTATCTTTTTTGTTGTTGTTGTTGTTTCTAGATGCGGGCGGGGCCGATTGTTGCTCTCTCTCTC
>NW_004797306.1:849958-851067 GCF_000002075.1 Aplysia californica
TGTGTGTGTGTATCTCAATGCGAATGACGTCAAACAGATGAAATTTAAGTTTGACTTTGTTGAACACGTCAGCTTTCGATGGGGAGATTTCCTGATTTTCAAACAGTGCTTCCAGCTTTACAGCTTTAGAAGAGCGGTGGAAAGAATATGGAAGCTTGCAGAAGCACCTTCCGGTTTCGAGAAAGGACTTGACATTGTACAGAATTATATGTTTCATATTGTAGTATACCCTGCTTATAGCTTTTAAAAAAATATATTTTGGGGCGTGTTCCCCCTCCCACAGTTCAGTTTCGATTTTAAGAAAAAATGCATTTTAAAGAATAAAATAAAATAAACTATATCTGAAGCCCCTGTTACACGCAACGATAATTGTGTCATATTCGTTGCTGTGTAGTCTGTTTAGACGTTTCAATCTATCGTCCAGTTTTCTTAAGATCTTGGAGATTCCTAATCATTGACTTGACTGCAGATGTGCAACGTACTGGGTGACCTTAATACACAACTTCACCAGTGACAATCAACAAAATAATAAAATTAATAAAATTTACATAATATCGCATCAAATCAGGGTCTCGCGAGCAACTTTGCTTATTTTGAGACGCTGATTCCGTTTATGAAATTATTTTTACCTGCGATAATTATTTTTAAAATGTTAGTCCCTAAGTTTAATCCAGCGCGGCGGCAAAGTTTAAAGTAATTCTAGTTCCCAGCGCGTCTCCTCCAAATCGGACCGTGAGCGCACGGAAAATATCAAGCAGCGCTTGATTTCTCGACCGAGTCTCCAAGCCAAGCCATCGTTCAATCGTCCTAACTTTGTATAATTTTTTGGTTACACCTGACGATTTGTCTCATGATTGATAGATCGTCCAGTTTTTGTACAATTTATTGTTGCGTGTAATCTGGGCCAGAGCCTTAAGATGGGAGGAACTAGTGCACAATGGAGTGAGATGAGCTACGAGCACTTTTTCGGTGATGCAGCATTAATTGTTTACCCACTGCACTCTGAGATGTGTGATAGATATGTGTCGTTGTGTGTGTGTGTGTGTGTATGTGTGTATATGTGTGTATGTATGTGTGTATGTATTTGTGTATGTGTGTGTGTGTGTGTG
>NW_004797306.1:851426-853272 GCF_000002075.1 Aplysia californica
ACAGCTAGACAGACAGACAGACAGTCAGACAGACAGACAGACAGTCAGACAGACAGGTAGAAGCTGTGAGAGGGAATGTGGATAAGAATACAGAGGTTTATTGTTAAGATAACCGTGTCTGTTCTCACCTGCGTAAACACGTGTTCCCTAACAGACCTATTCCTGTTAACGTAAAGACGTTTCAAAACAAAAAAATTAGACCCAAAACAAAACAGAGCAAGAAACCCAGATGCTGGCCAGTGAATAAGGTGAATTTTGTCGGCCAGCTGTTTAAATGGGCTTAGCTGTCTTTTCTTTCTTTTTGTAAGTGTTTTACGGCGCTCACAACTGCCTATTATGGTATATGAGCACGCGGGCAGTTGGTAGCTAATTTTGAATTTTGTCCGGGTGGCGACCAAAACCTACTATTATCGATTTTGGACCACCAATGGATCTTCAACGTGCGCTTGCACACGGGACCTCCGAGATTTTTTGGCATTGTTCGAGAAGGCTAGGTGTAGATCTTTCCTACCATAATATCAGGGGTGTAACTGAAAGACAACAGTAAAATGGAGGTAGCAGCAGAGATACTGCAGAAAGAGTCAGGAGCCCAGAGGAGGGGGAAAGGAGGTGAGGAGGTGGGGGCAGAAAGTGGAGACGAAAACAGACGACCGATCATTGTTTGGGATCAGGAAAGGATGCGAAAGGAGAAAATTTAGAGAAGAAAATGTTCCGTCGCAATCCGGATTCGAACCCACGACCTATTAAACGAGAGGCGAACACCTTAACTTCTAGACCACGAGAGCCCCTAGACCCTTTTCTGCATACGTAAAGACATTTTAAAGGCAAAAAAATAAAACCCAAAATAAAACAGAGCAAGGAGCCCAGATGCTAATTGACCACCGTAGTGAATAATGTGAATTTCGTTGGCCAGCTCTTAAAATGGGCTTAACTCAATTTTCTTTTTATTTAATCTATATTGCAGTTTCTGAACCTGTGGCATAGGTTGCAATATGAGCTCAATAAATATTTTGTTGAAATTCAGATTCTAAATATTGAAATGAACATGTATACATACATAATGTAGGCACAATTGTTAAAGGAATAGAACAGTGTTTTTTTCTGTATACTGTAAAGTTTTTCTTTGTAGGCCTAGAAATTTATATTTATTTTAACAGCTTCCAAATGATTGGCTTTTCTTTGCAGGTATTCGTGACTCAGATTCAACCACCTACAAGTACATGATTTCAGGAAGAAAGGCATTGTACATTGTCCCTAATGAGGAGATGGTCTGGCGTTGAAAGGTGTTTTTTTTTCTTGAGGGTTTTACGCCTCCATCAACGCAATTCAGATGATTTAATTTAGGATAGCTTCGCCCTGCCTGTTTGGGCCAGCTGAGCTGAGAAGGATACCAAGTCCCAACAAAAAGACCGAGATACTCGACCAAAAATACTTCCCATGCTAGATTCGTACTCAGGATTTCTGTGTGCGACGCCAAAGCGCCGAAAGTCTGCACCACAGACACCTGTGAAAGATATGTTCAGGCCTTGAAAAATTATTTTTATTTTTACCCGTGTATTTGTGGATTTCGAGAGAAGGAAAAAATTAGCTATTCAGAGGGCCCCAGACAGACAAGCAGGCAGACAGACAGAGAAACTGATCAAGGAATGGATGGACAGACGGACAGACAGGCATAGACAGTATAGCAACAAAAAGACAGAGACTATGAAAGAGAGTCAGAGGAAACTACTGAGACAAAGACATTGATTCTGGTTGTGTGAGAGAGAAGAGAAAGGAGAGAGAGAGGGAGCGGACAGACAGACAGACAGACAGACAGACAGACAGACAGACAGACAGACAGACAGAC
>NW_004797306.1:854078-858037 GCF_000002075.1 Aplysia californica
CTCTCTCTCTCTCTCTCTCTCTCTCTCTCTCTCTCCTTCCCTCCCTCGCTTTTTCTCTCCCGATTGCGTTCCCCCTTCTTTTAAATGCACAAAAAAGCAGTCTACTAGTAAGGGGGGGGGGGGGGCAATAAAGCTTGCTGGAAACAGTTGAATGTTGATCAGGCTCACTTCAACAAATGCTCTGAAGGCTGAAGGGGAACTATTTCATTTGTACAGGAAATGGCACCATGTTTGAAGCCTTATGCCGGAAATGTGTTCCTTCGTCTGTGACGTCAGTATCTTATAGTACTTTGATGCTCTTGAAGATCTTTTTCTTGTAGTCGTCTTTCGTCCACTTACAGAAAGTTCTTAAAGCTTTTAAGGAAGTGAGTACGAACTAAAAGCCAAAGGAAACGGAGCGAAATATTCCAGTGGGCTTCGATGAAAAGTTAATGGTTCCGTCGTCTTCAGTCGCAGTAATTGTATCAGCAACCACCCGAGAGGGGAGAAACGAAGCTGCATCCTTCAGTTCAGGTTTTCTGCTCTCCAGGCATGTTCTTGACTGTAGTGGCGCTGTCCATTAGTGCTAAATGCAATATCGAAATACCGAGACCACTTGGATCGACTTTCAATGTCAAAATTTTTTTTTTAATCAGCTACCTTAGTAAAGTATTATTATCTTGTACCTCTTTTTTTCTTTTTCCTTAATTGTAATATTATTTTATCGTGTATACTGTTTTCTTTTATTTTCAAAGTGAAATTGCCGGTGTCTGTTATGTAACGATCAGGCTATTCACATTTCGAACAAGAGACCTGAGCTTTATTCTCGAAACAGGTAGACCTAGTTATTTTATCGAGTATTTTCGTATGTTGCAGGGATGGTGTATCTTTCTCAGCCCATGTTGTCCCCGAAAAGCAGCATGGAAGCAGACCTACCTTCTAAATGATCTTAATCGTTTTTTATCCTATCGTAAAACTTTTGTAAATCATCCAAAACATAAGAACGCAAACAGTAAAAGTTGTAAGTCGATGGTTGGTGGCTATTCTATTGCAGTTTGTTTGCTCCTTCTTTTCCTATTGAACATCCATCGTCCCTATCTTTCCTCTTTCCTGTTTTTATGTTTGTTACTCTCTTGTAACAGCACTCATATTACCTAATTGTTGCAAGTGTTACAGGTGTCCTAAAACTCTAACTAAAACGAATAAAACAAATAGAAATTGTAAGGATAAGTGTAAGGCGAAATCTGTAGTTCTGACCACGTGGTTTTATGCACCCTGCATAAGTTAGCAAAATGTGATCATTTTTTGCATAATTTCTGATTAATTTCCTTTATCATTCTTTGTTAAAATTAAAAGAATCGCATAATTTCACATTTTTGGACTCAGTTGCATAATTTCAGAACTTTTCTCGCATAAAACGACAGGGGCATGTATTTCAAGGAGCGGCTGACCCAGTGGTTGACCAAGAGTTTCAACTTTACCCCACTTTTAAGGACGTTTCCAAAATTCCCCGAAAATCTGACATTTTAAGCAAAACAGCATGTCCCCTTAATAGTATAGTTTCTTTTAATGTAGAAGGTTTTACGATCACTTAGGATGCAGGCTTTGGACTCTTCCTGTCAGAGTCAACCCGGGATAAGAGGGATACAACATCCCAGCAGAGAGACCGAGGTACCAGATATAAATGTCTTCCTCTTCTAGAATCGACCGCGGGTCTCCTGCGTGTGACAACGAAGCCCCAAACCGCTATACCACAGACATCGGTATGTCTCTCCTTACACTATACTGAACTGGCACCTTCCTTCTTTCATAGTCGTAATTCTAAGCGTGTATGTGCGCGTGTACCCCTCACCTTTTTTGTCCCCTCTTCAGGGCTCCTGACTCTTTCTGCAGCCTTTCTATTGCTATACTCCTGGGCTTCTTTTTACTGCTGCCTTTCAGCAACACCCCTGATCTTATTGTAGGAAAAATTTACACCTCGTCCCCTCGGACAAGGGCGAAAATTCTCGGAGGTCCCGTGTTCAAGTTGGGCACGTTAAAGATCCCTTGGTGGTCCAAAATCGATGAGAGTAGGTTTCGGCCGCTACCTGAGCAAAAATTCAGTTTCCTATCTACTGAAAATGTTAAATGTGTCCTGCGCGCTCATATGACCTTATGTAGTTGCAAGCACCGTAAAACGTTTACCAAAAAAGAAAAAAAATGTGTTCTTGTTTTGGTTTGGTTTGCTTGGCTTTTGTTGTTGTTGTTTTTTTTCGTCCTTGTTGTTTGTTTGTTTGTTTGGTTTGGTTTTGTTGGGGGCGGGGAGTGCTTTTTGACTCCACCTGTCTCAAATGTCATTCCTAAAGTGTTGTTCTCTTTAACAAATTTACCCTAGATCTGGAGCCATTGAACAAATTGCTATTTTTTCTTATTTTGTTTTAATTGAGATGCTGGACTGAGGAAGCAGAGAATTACATTATTTAGAAAATTTAATGATTTTGCTGTTGGTCACATTTTGATCTTTAAAAAGGTCAATCTATCGTATAATCTATTAAATTTGAAAACCAGCACCAACCACTCGATGCTGTTCTCCTATAATTTTTTTTTAGATTCTTTCTTGGACCCTATGGAAAAGGTTCGGCTATCATCAATATACCTAGGTGCACTGTGAACAAGGACGATCCTGTTCAATAACACAGAAATCATTTACTCCATTATACACTCAACTTCGAAATGGAAACAATCATTGGTACTTTCATTTTAGCCAATGAACAAATTGATTTCCCCAATTTACTCACACATCGTCAAAGTTTGGACTACTGATGGGATGACTGTGTCTGTGTGTGTGTGTGTGTGTGTGTGTGTGTGTGTGTGTGTGTGTGTGTGTGTGTGTGTGTGTGTGTGTGTGTGTGTGTGTGTGTGTGTGTGTGTGTGTGTTTGGGGGGGGGGGGGGGGGGGGGGCTGGAGTAGGCAATTCCTACCACTGTCAGCGAAATGTTGTATTTTTTCTTTACTAATGACAGTACATGTAGAGTCATAGAAGTTTAACGTTAAACTTAGATATGAACATTATTTTGCAGTTATCCCTCGAAATTGTTTCGGCTATGTTAACAATTTTGCTTTTAACCATAGCAAATCGACTTTATGAATTAGTCCCCAGACGACAGTTTTGGCAAAATTCCATAGGTGAATGCCAGACCTAGACAGCCGGGCAGATAATATAATCTGTCCTCAGAGAAATTCGCGCGCGCAAACCGCAAGTTGCGCACGCAACTTTTGGCCTCAGCGCAACTTTCGCGCAACTTTTGCCATTTTCGTGAATTCGCGAATTTTAGGTAACTTTCTGCAAAAATTTGGACAAATAATAATTTAATTTCGGTAAAAATAACCTAAATTTTCTTCCACAACAAAAAAAATACAACGCGACGGGTGACAATTCGTACCTGAAATTAGATCTACCACTTCCTTTGCACTACGGGGTGCCAGTTACGGATGAGATCGGGTCGGGATGATCGCCCGACTCGTTGCCTGAAAACAACGCGTTTGTTTTTTAAGGCAACAGGTCGGGTGCCATCGATTTGAGCCACGATAGCCACTTTGTGCCATCAGTCTGTCGAGTAAACCGACCCGTCCCGACCTGACCTCCCCAATAATCCTGTTTGGACCGAATCATCTTCTACTTCTTCTAGATCTAGATCTAGATCTGGCTAAATCTAGACTCTAGATCTAGATATCTATAGAGTAAACTCATTCGTAAACACGATCGTCTGTCGATTACTTAGCTTGCTTGGTTCCGTAGCACCATGTAGATAGATCTAGATCTAGTATAAACATTTGTGAAAGACTTTAAATCTTAGGCCAGGAGGGTAGATCTAGACATGGATCGATTCATCCAGAAAACCCAAAGGGGTCGTTCAATTATAATCTTATTATGCCTGGGAAAAGGCCTAAAAGGAGGGGGGGAGGGAGTGTCTTGACTCCTGTAAAAGAAAAGTGTAAGA
>NW_004797306.1:860029-862152 GCF_000002075.1 Aplysia californica
GCAAAGAGCATACTTCCTGCGGACTCTTTTTTGGCTGAGTGGCCCATCTTGTTATTTACTATCTTCAGAGACGCTATATTTTAGTGTCTCTGCTATCTTTGATGGGGGGAGGTAATCGAGTATCTTTACTATACTCTGCGAATTTTATGGAAATTTGTGAGTACAGAGTGTCGGCAGTTTTGGAGTACACAGAAAGCTACTCAGACCACAAAGTAGGTCAACTGAGACAAAAGAACAGAAGAACAACTGCGGCAAATTTGTTGGCTTTATTTGCCCTTCGTCTCTGGGGGTAAGAAGAGGCGATCGGATCGTTTGCGACGTTTTATTAACTTTCCTCGGGCTTGAGAGGCCATAATTCGGCAGTTGATAAGAACTCAGCTGACCGTCCTACAGAATTACGGAGATGAAAATTGATTTTCAAACTAACCTTTATCCTCGAGAAACGGAAGAAAGCTCCAAAATAGAGACAGGATCTAAGAACATGGCCTGAGAATTTATGCGGACGAGGATATCCATATTTTGGTGAGTGAATCGCCTTGTGTCTTGTTCCTTTGCGTGCAACGGTGACCATGTCTGTTCACCAAGTATACAGACAGTTTGTTTTTTGTTTTGTTTTTGTGGGGGTATTTTTGGTTAGTTGGTTGGTTGGTTTTTGTTGTTTTTTCGGTTTGGTGTGGTTTTGGTTTTGGTTTTGGTTTGTTTTTGTTTGTTTTTGTTGGGGGTTTTTGTCTTGCTTTTTGTTGTTGTTGTTGTTGTTGTTGTTTTGGTGGGGGAGGTTTGTCAGAGTGGTTCATTTTTGTTTTTCCGACATCAATTTAATTTATAAGTTGAAAAAAATCATAGGGAACAGTCTTGGTTACGGTTGCCCCCCGCCAGGTGAATTGTCTGTAGAGTCCTCCGTTTCATGTGAATAATGATAATTCATTCAGTCCTACGTCATTCCTAGCAGGTTAATTATTCGATACCAACATCCTCGATGCCACCAAAAACAAAAACCCAAAAAAAAATCCGGCGCAAATTTCCGTACCCCGCTTTTTAAGATGTTACAAAATGTTGTCCTGGCAGAAAATAATGACCTTCGGATACAACACACCCCCTCCGTTTCGTTTTTAACAAATTATATCCGGCAGCAGCACCCAAGAGCAAAATAAAATGCCCTCTAAATATAGGGAACTTTTTAAAGCGTATGCGGAAACCAGTTTTGATGGCCCTGGAAGCCAAGCCAAAGCAAGGCGAGCGAGAGAAAAAATTACATGCCCTCCTTTTTCAAACAAACAAACGTCTCTGAAATCGTTTCCTGGATTTTACAGGCGACATAAAGGATTTGATTTCTGCTATCTCAAGGCGTTTCATCAGTTTGTCGAGCAGAGATCTTCCGGCTGAAGGGTCGTGATCAAAGTTTGAATTGGTGGTCAGAAAATAACCCGGGTTTTCCGCGCGTACTCGGTTTAGCTCTCTTCTTTGAAAAAGAAGATAAAATTTGAGGTTTGGAGAGGAAAATGAAATGCTATTTTTCAATTTTTAGACATTTTTTTAAAGAATTTATTTAAAGTCCTAAGTGTATCCTGCACACACACACACACACACACACACACACACACACACACACACACACACACACATTCACACACAGCCGTCTCGAGAGGGTGAGACATGAGACAGGAGGGTTTGGTAGCTTAGGGGCAGTGTCTGGGTGGGCGAGTGGGGAGCAGGGTGTATACGATAAGATAAGATAAGATAAGATAAGATAAGATAAGATAATACTTTATCATCCTAGAGGGAATTTTTTCTTGGCTGTACAGGATCGTAAAAACACATGCAGGTATACATAGAAATTTAAATTATATATTACTCTCATTAAAATTCAACATAAAAAAAGAGAAGTAACGCTGACAAAATGTACATATAACATCAGATGCATCATTCAAACACATGCAGGAATTTAATTACGAGACCTTTAGAGTTATATAGATACATTATACTCGAAAGAGCAATACACACTGATGATTATTCTGACAATAGCCTTATGCTAGATGGTAAAAAAATACATGTACTTCTTTTATATCTTTCTTTCTTTGTTTTCAGAGGTACATATCTGCCGCTGCTTGATCTTACAATCTGCA
>NW_004797306.1:862838-863230 GCF_000002075.1 Aplysia californica
TGGAGAAAACCGCATGTCGATCGATGCAGCCATTAAAAAGCCTTTTGAATAGCAAAATTCGGCCACCACAAATAGATAATAGATAAAAGGGACAAAATCTTATTATCGACACGAAATTTCCTTACAAGGAACATTCTTTGATTTACAATCGTATACACAAGAGTTAGTAGCGAATGGGTGCCAGGCAAGCTTTTTATCAATTGTTTTTCCAAGATAAGAACTTACCACCTCCACCTCCTCATCTTTTAATAAAAAAAATAGTTGCGATTGGTCTTTTTTTATTCTAAAGTCTATTATCAACTTCTTTGTCGATTGGCAGTGTTTGCGGTTGTTTGTATGTTGTTGTTGTTGTTTTTTCTGGGGGGGGGAGAGCGAGAGAGAGAGAGGGAGAG
>NW_004797306.1:866599-867730 GCF_000002075.1 Aplysia californica
CTCTCTCTCTCTCTCTCTCTCTCTCTCTCTCTCCATTTATATTACTCTTTCACACATTCGAACTCACAAACGAACCCAAACACACTCAATGTACGTCATGCACCATATAATGTACAAATAGCTCACATACACCCCTTTCCCCTCTTCACTCCAAGACAATAAAACGCACACACACACACACACACACACACACACACACACACACACACACACACACACACACACAGGTCGGTACTCTGATTGACATCCGTAAAGTGCAAGTTGTTGTTTCGCCTCAGTCAGTCGAAGTCCTTAGAACAAGACAATGTTCTGGTCAATACTGTGGGGGTTTTCAGCTTATCAATATCTTGTACCCGAAAATACATTACACTCGTACTCCAGCTTCCATTAAAGCGTCAGTCAATATTCACTCACCCTGCACAGATTTTTGTTTTGCTTTGTTTTGCTTTACTTTTGTTGTTTGCTTGTTTGTTTGTTTGTTTGTTTGTTTGCTTGTTTGTTTTGTGTTGAATGGTTGGTTGGTTGGTTAGTTGGTCTATTGGTTGGCTGGTTGGTTGATTGGTTTATTTATTTGTTATTTTTTAAAATTTGTTTGTTCATTTGTTTGTTTGTTGATTTGTTGATTTGTTTTTATTTAGTTCACATACAGCCAAATTCTAACTCCTGAACTGGAAACCTCTTAGGTCAATCAAAGCTATTGGTTAAATTCCTGAGCCTATTAAAAATATTTTAAACATCCACCATCCGCGCGACACCATTTAATTTAAGAAACGATACCAAATAGACCAGGGTAAGTAGATAGAAAAGAAGAGTGTGTGGAAAGTGGGTATTTGAGGTTTTCAAAAAGGGGGAGGATGGTTCCAGCGATCTGAGGGTTATGTTACCACCTTTGGAGGAGCCCAGGTGGCGCCATTATTTTTGCTGCCACTTGCAAAAAGTCCGTCTTTATTAACGCTCTTCGGGGTTTTTTCCCGACCCAGTCATTTTTGGGACTGTTTTCATCAATCGTCCTTGGATTTAAAAACGTAGACCTGATTACACATCATTATTCTTTCTTTTATCGCGAGGATCTCGGTCTCTCTCTCTCTCTCTCTCTCTCTCTCTCTCTCTCTCTCTCTCTCTCTCTCTCTC
>NW_004797306.1:869181-870148 GCF_000002075.1 Aplysia californica
TAATATGGCCGCCGTATCAATGGAAACGAAACTTTTTCTCAAATTTGATAGCGCACTTTAAGACTCCTTACTATGCTTGTTTTACGTGTGACGTTTGGTAAAAATTGGTCAACTAATAAGCGAGACAGCCTTCTGGTGTAACCCCCCCCTCTTAATAGACTATAGACAAAACTGAGAGTGTAACAACCGGTATAACAAATTATTTAAGAGATAAGGATAACAAAGAACATCCGATTTACCAGCTGCTCAGATGACAACTAGGTTTGGAAAGAGTTTAGTCAGTACAAAGGTGCTTGTAAAATTGCACACCCAGGCTGTGAATACACGGATTTGTTGTTTATTGCAGTTAGGCATAAGACGCTTCTGAAGAGATCAAGATGACAAAGAAATAAGGCTGTTTTTAGCTTCTCACAGCACACTAGGCTCTGATAGCGTTTAGTGAGTACAAAGGTGCTTGTAAAATTGCACACCCATTTTGTGAAACACAATTATTGTCCGTTGGTTGTTACAACGTAACGATCACGTAAAACAAATAGATTACAACAAAAACTGAGAGTGTAACGACCGACATAACAAGTTTCTTAAGTGATAAGGTTGACATAAAGAAATAAGCCATATTTCTAGCTCCTCAGATCACGCTAGGCTTGAATATAGAGTTTAGTCAGTACATAAAATGCTTATAAAATTACGCACCAAGGTTCTGAACATAAAATGTATCTGTTGCATATTTGTTACAACTAGACATACGAAAATAAATACATTATAACAAAACTGAGAGCGTAACGACCGAAGCTAGTAAAACAGACATACTCCTGCTTTATCCCTATCTCTTTGTAAACATGTTATGTTGGTTGTTACACTCTCAGTGATGTACATAATCTCTCTCTCTCTCGCTCTCTCTCTCTCTCTCTCTCTCTCTCTCTCTCTCTCTCACTCACTCTCTCTCTGTGTTTGTGTGTGAGTGTGT
>NW_004797306.1:871874-872851 GCF_000002075.1 Aplysia californica
GAGAGAGAGAGAGAGAGAGAGAGAGAGAGAAAGAGAGAGGGATACTGTTTTGGGCTGTGAAGACTTGTAAGTATTCTTGTGTAGGCTACTTATTGCTTGCAGTTCTTGGTCCCATAAAGCAACATTTTTCACAAGAAAGAAAAGACCAGGGGCGGTTTGTTGACTGGGCAAGACCGGCGGTGTCAGTCAAATTTTTGTCAGCTGGACTGTTGACAAGAGGTGTATTGCCGATGATGATTTTCATTCAGTTTTAAGTAAATCCGAATAAACATGTATCAACATTCAAAAAGCACCTTGCCGATTTGAAGGCGCTCACATATTGAGAAGTGGGATTCACTGCTGTTTTGTCGCGACGGAGCCTCATTCCTTCACCTTTGTTTATCGCACCGGCTCGAAACTTTAAATCGTCTCCCGTCAAGCCGTCACGTCGCAGAACTTGGTACGAGGACAAACGAACACGGCGGGTACAGCGATGACGTCAGTCCACTGGGTAAATCCATCGACTGCCCTAAGAGCGAATATAACATCCCTTGATTGCCAAATTGGCCTCCATGTTGCTAACAAAATCAGTAATGAGACTGCCTTGAGTCTTGAGCTGCCCAAACACATGAAATATTTTATCAGCAATACATGTAGACCTAATTATCATTCAGCCTTTCTCTAACTATCATCAGAACATTTATTGTCAGCATGGCACTAATCTTTTTTGTTTATTGAATTTTTAGCCTTCTATAGTTCCTGTTTGGTGACTACTCATCGCTTTCTCCCCACTAATCCTAATAACGTACCTGTCCCATATGAGTCTTGCCGGCGAAAAGAGGAATCGTCTAGTGAAGATATATAAGGAGAATTATAACGAGGAGCGATAGGCTCTCGGCTGTCAGAGTCTGGGCCGAAAACAATGGACCTGCCCCCTCCCTTCCCTCCTCTTATCCACCGTCACCCCAGCTAGACACCAAATTCTATAATTAGCATTT
>NW_004797306.1:874800-877455 GCF_000002075.1 Aplysia californica
CGGCTAGCCACTTCGGTGCAATTTTGTCTGTGGGCAGTGGAGAGAGAGAGAGAGAGGGGAGTAACGCGAGAACTTCCGAGCAAAAGAAAATGGCGACCCGCGTAGTTCGGCTCGATTCGGAAAGTTAAATAGCCGTAGCATCTTTGTAGACTACAAAATTAATTTAGTTTTGTTCTTTAACATCATTTTTTAACTTTGTTTAGGTCAATTTGATCGTCCACACCGATAGACAGTATTCAGAAAGAGAGAGAGAGAGAGGGGAGGAGTAGATCTTGCGAGAACTTCCGGGCAAAACAAAACGGCGACCCGCGTAGTTCGGCTCGATTCAAAAAGTGCTATTCTCACCCGGTGGGCGTTCACCGTTATAGCCTAGGCCTACCAGTGAAGCGTTCACCCTGAACCACAGAGTTCTACACTGTGATAACAGAATTGTAACAGAATTGTAGAATTCTGTGCCGTGAACAAACGTTCTAGATCTATTACTACTGTTAGTGTTAGCCTAAAAGCGTGCAATTTTGTCTGTGGACAGTGGAGAGAGAGAAAGAGAGAGAGAGAGGGGAGTAGCACGAGAACTAAAAGCTATATTATATATACAGTGGAACCCGGATTCAACGAGCTCGGATTCAATGAGAACTCGGATTCAACGAGGGGAGATGGATTCCCCTTTTTTTTTCCTTCTTTAAAATCAATACAGTAACCCGGATTCAACGAACACTTGACTTATATCAGCAAGCTCGGATTCAACGAGGTCGCTTCCAGGGTGAACAACCCCGCAGACGCGGCTTCACTCATTTTTCTCCCACATCGAACTTTATTTCTTCCTGGAAACCATCCATTATTGCAACTGCATCGTGAACCATTATTCACTTACCCGATTGAATGCGACCGATCAGTGACCTTCTTTCATACCAACACATATGCGTTGTTGGCACGCGCACGTGTCTACTCTAGGCTAACGTGTATTGGGGTCGGATAGGCGGCCTGCACACGTGTGATTGTGTGTGCGTGTTTGGGGGGAGGGCATCATCGGTTCGGGCATGGAACGTCGTAGATACAAACGCGTCACAGTCTTTTTCCCCCCGGCAACTGATCAATATTACAATGATATGCTAGACCTAGTCATGACGTAGATCTACTATGTATTGAATTGTGCGCTGGTCTATGGAACCAAATTTTAAAGGTTGCCGTATGCTAGGGTCTACTTCACAGCAACACACCTTTTTGGCAAACTATCGAGATGACACAGGTGTGCATTTAAACATTTAAACGAATTGGTCTTTTTTTGCACTGCTCATAATACAGTCGAACCTGCCCTGACGGCCACCTCTATAAGACGGCCACCTGTACAAACGGCCACTGGTCCGTTTCCCCCCTTGCGTTTTTTCTATATAATTTAACTGTGTAAAACAGGCACCTGTCCAACGCGGCCGCAGCCACCATATTTTAACACACAACCCCTATCACACTAAGCAATAACACCTGTCTTAGACGGCCACCAAAGTGACTCCATTACGTTTTGTCATGAATTGTGCATTGACCCCTGGTGTTGTGGGCGAGCCGTCATAATTCAATCACCTGTCGTTGTTGTAAGGTAGTCCCTCAAACCGATCATGTTGGGTAGGCCCCTCCCACTGTTGACCAATAGATACCAATTTTCAGCTGCTGGTGAGGTAATCATTTGATCCCTCATAACCCATAAAAGCCCCGCTCAGACCTCATACACACACATCGTAAGTGAGATGAGTGGTCACTGTTTACTCAGTCTGTAAAAAAGAAACAATGGACATCAACATAAATGCGTCACTCGTTCTCCGAGTGGTGGCGACCATGTATTTGTTTTAACATGGAACTCGGTCTTCCTCGCCTGATACATTTCGTTTTATTGTCACTCTTGCGCAAAATCAGCAACGAAATAAAAATAAACAAAATACAAACCAACAACAACAAAAACAAGAAACAAAGCGGCTACTTTCTATTGGGACCTCGGATGGGAATGGTTTGTTTTCTTCATCTTGATCCGTCCTGTTCCTGCCTAAGACGGCCACCTGTCTTATACGGCCACTTTTCTCCTTGACCATGGGTGGCCGTCTTACACAGGTTTGACTGTATACAGGCATTTAAGGCACCACTTGCTTCTTCTCTTTATACATTACTTGCTCAGTGCTTGTAATTTTGTTTGCTATAATATAACGAACACTCGGATCCAACGAGATTTTAGGTCAGGCCCTGCGACCTCGTTGAATCCGAGTTCCACTGTATAATAAACCTTTACTTTCAAATTAAAGTCTTTACTAAGTCTTTACTAGACATTGTTTTTGCCTAATTTAAACTATTGTTGGACCAGAGAGGGTTTACAGTAATAGAGAGGTGACACTCGTGGCGGCGCTCCATAACAACAGGGCATTGTTTTGCGTATCGCCCGGCGCGGGGCGCGAAAACACTTACGCGCGGTGATAGCTGCCTCAGCGATGCTCAGGGATGCTGTCATGTCATGAGAAAATGTAGTACCGTCTGTAGTTAGTTCACTAGGTTACTAGGCCTTAAACAAAGAAGGAGGCCTGTGATAACATACATTTTAATAAACAAATAGATGCAGATACATTACTACGTCTCTATAGATCTGAAAAAAATAATATCACCGTAATTAAAGGAATA
>NW_004797306.1:878665-901238 GCF_000002075.1 Aplysia californica
TTTCCACACCTGAACCGGGCCCTGTCAGTGACCTACTTTTTTATTCTGCCTACCGTTGGACAAATTAAAGATTTTTTGGTTCTATTTTCAATGTTACTCACATGTATTACGTACGGAAATAAAGGGGAAATAATGACCTATCGCAACATGTAGCTAAAAAAAGATCATTTTTCAGCCTGAGATTTCAGATTCGATTATTACAAAAGTAGGTGTGGTTTTGAGGCAGAATGTGGAGAGCCGTGAAACACGGCGCACTGTCCGGCGCTGGGGGTAACATGAGCTGTGAAACATGGCGCGCTGTCCGGCGCTGGGGGTAACATGAGCCGTGAAACATGGCGCGCTGTCCGGCACTGGGGGTAACACGGGCCATGAAACACGGCGCTGTCCGGCGCTGGGGGTAACATGAGTCGTGAAACACGGCACGCTGTCCGGCGCTGGGGGTAACATGAGCCGTGAAACACGGCTCGCGGTAGTGAAAGAGATAAAAGCGAAGTCATTTCATCACACATGATTGGGGTGTGACGAAATGACCAGTTACCATGACTACAGCGGGACCTTACCAGAATCCCCTTCTTTCTTTCTATGTAAACTCTGTGCTCGGGTTTAGCGGGGCAAGGAAAGGCCCGAACTCGGATACAGCGGGAGAGATCGAGCGAGCTCTAGCTAGGGGGTGGGGATGGGGGTGGGGGAGGGGGCTGTATGCGGGCTCCCAACAGGCAGTCAGCGGTGCGGCGTTGTGATTGGCCAGTTCAGTGATTAATGAGGTGGAGCAGGCGGCAGAGAGAGAGATGGTGCGGAGAGACGCGTTACTTTTATTAAGCCACTTGAAAAGTGATGTGCCGCTGCTTAAACACTCAGTATGTGAGCTTACAGGCCATAGTTCTAGGCCTCGGCTAAGCCAAAAAGGAAAAGAAGAGGAGAGCGTGTAGTGTGTGATTCATGATTCATTGAGTTGCGATCGTTGATGTTCATAGGCCTGCGCACGCATCCGCTTCACCAGTTCTTCTACTGTAGGCCTAGGCTTAACAGTACGATAGACAGCACAAGCAATGAGACAGAGGAAAAGATGGCTTCCATTAAAGAGAAAAGGAAATGCTTCTCACTCGAATTAAAGGCCGAGATAATCAACGAAGTTGACAAGAAAAGGAAGACTAATCTAGAGCGAAAATTTTATTGATATGGGAGGGAGGTAATCATGTGGATTTTTAGGATTGTTTCATTAATTTCCCCTTCGCATACCTATAGCGGGAACTCGCCTACAGTGGGATTTTTCTTCTGGAACCAAAAGTCCCGCTATAGCTGTGTTCTACTGTATAAATATCTGAACATGAGAGGTGTGTGAAAGTAAAATGATACACCTCTGTTACTGACTACCGTACTGCTAGATCTACCCCTATTCATTACACCTGACCCTACCCTAACCTCTTACCCTTACTCTAACTCTCCTCTTACCTATGACATGAAGTATAAAGTTATTATCCATTATTTTCCAGTAGTAACCCACTAACCTTGGGGTCATAACCAGAGATTGCTGATTTTATTTTACAGCAATGCAAGGTGTTTCAACAAATCACCGACTGATGATTGCTCTCTATTTTTTTTATTGTGCAGTAGAATGCTATTCAAATTAGCTCAATATGAACAGTGAAAACAAGGAAGTTTTCACTACAATTCAGATGTTGTTTTGAGAACAATGCAGCCTGATTATTTTAAAACGAAACAGCTGTACAGTCTGGCGACTTCTGAGATACCCTGTAATTTCTGCCTCAACTACTAAGTCCAAACCAGAGCTCTAAATCTAGATTCCGGATCTCATCTCTGTAACCTCATATTGACTGAAAAATAATTTATCGTCAGTGTCGCAGGCAAAAATTTAGTTTTGTTGCATTGTATCAGGAATTGTGAAAAGGAAGAATATTGTCCTTGACCATATTATCAAACTGCATTCTGGTGCTGCTGGGAAAGGTACATCCCTGGCAGAGCTTTGGGCTAGGGGGGGGGGGGGGGGGGGGGATAGAAAATTCTCAAAATTTTGATCAGAGTGGATTATATAATTAAGGTTGTTTTTATTCTCAGCTTCTTGGATGGTACCAGTAACAATGTGAAACAACATGATGTTCCTCTCTGTCTTGTTACTATTGGCTGTGGTTTTCCATCTCTGCATTTGTGTTACAATAGAAACAGGTAAGAACTTGATCGCTATACTTCTACACTTGATAATTTGCTTGATTGAGCTTAATTTAACATAAGCACTGACTTATCATGTTGGTGCCTCTGTAGCTGAATACTTTTTTAATTAAGAAGTAAAATTTTGCATCATACCTGATTTTGGGTAAAATTTTTAGAATTTGATAATAATTTCTCAGGCACCTCGATTGATTTTCTTCATATTTACAAACTTGGTGCCCTCCTAGTTGAATTGTACATTTTCAAAATTTTGTTGAAATTAAAAGTCCAGCGCTGTATGTATATATATGTTCACAGTCATTAGTTGTAACGAAATGTGGCCATTGACCTTTAAAATTTAGAGTGGTGTGGGAAGAAATATTCAGTGGAAGCTCTTGATTTTAGAGCGAATCAATGGGCTTCTTATAAAGGGCGCAGTAAATCTTTCAACGTAGTCACCTTTTCTGAAGGTGATCTTTTGTCCCCTCCTCCTTTTCCTTTTCATGTGAGTGTGAGGAGTATAGATAAGCTGGGTTTTGTCCTCTGATTTCTGAACATGCACTTAGAGGCTCTTGTGATTCTAACAACAGCTTTTAACATTTCACTCTCTACAGTTAAAGTCAAAACTTCATCAGAATCATGCTCTCAGACGATCAACATGAAGTTTGGAATTGCTTACACCCCTTTGATTCAAGCAAGCAATTGCGAAAAATGTAGAACAGCAGTTGACTGCCCTTTGATGCTGCCAAAGGAGTGCAAGCTGTCCTTCACCATTGCTGATGAAATCGAAAAAGTGCTTTCTAAAATCTGTTTTCAGTCAGGGGCTTTTGAAGTTGATGATTGCTTCACAACGGTAACCTTCCAAGAAAAGACACCTAGAAGCACCAATGATTTAGAGGTGAGAAAATAGCTAAATTACTTTTTTAATGTGCTTTCTTCAACAATATGTTTGTTGGGAAGGTTTCCCAAGTCTCTTAACTATTTAAGTATAAGTGAGGCCCAAGCTCGCCCCTGCAGGTGGGGGGGGCGGGGGCATTGTTTTACTATGGGGGAGCAAAGAATTCACCTGCCGTGATACTGCCTGTTGTAAGAGGCGACTGAAGGTGCATAGGTCTGGTGTTTCGAAAGTGCCAGTTTGTGGAGGGCCAACTACCTAACCCACTAAAAAACAGTGAGTTAAAGAAACACGGACAAACTCTGCTTTTTAATTTTCGATTTGGGAGACGGAGGGGCTTCTGCTTTAGCAGGAACAATGAAGGACAGCAGACTCTCCTGACCCGAAACCTTCTCTGTCAAACAAGTCTCTCCGGATTGCGTCGTGGAATGTTCGCACACTATATATGAAACGGGAAAAAGTTCTCAAGTGTCACGAGAGATGAAGAGACACAGGCTGCTCATACTAGGGGTCAAGGAAACACTCTGGATACTGTCTGGACAGAAGCAGCTCAGCTCAGGGGAACAAATAATGTATTCTGGGAGGGAAGACAGGCACCATGCAGAAGGAATGGGAATCATTATGAGTAAGTATGCCGAGAAGTTACTTAGAGGATGCGAACCACACGCGGGGAGGTTCATCATGGCTTCTTTTACTACAAGGAGCAAGAGCGTCAACACGAATATAGTTCGGAAAGAAATATAGTCCAGATCTATGCCCCGTCAAATAATGCTTCGGTTGAAGAAAAGAATGCGTTACAGCCAACTCTAGGGGGTCATTGACAAGCTACCAAGGAAGAATATCAACATCATAATGGGAGATTCCAGTGCCAAGATTGGTTAGGACAACTTAGGTTATGAGGGAATTATGGGACAACCTGACTTTGGACAAATGAGTGAAAACGGTGAGCAATTTGCAAATATTTGTGCTTTTAAGTTTTGTCATTGGAGGCTCTGTTTTTGCTCACAAGAGGATTCACAAGGCTACCTGGGTATCGCCTGATGGAGTGACGGAGAACCAGATAGATCTTTTTGTATCTCTCGTAGGTTCAGGCATTCACTGGAAGATGTCACAGTACAGATAGGGGCAGACATTGGATCAGATCATCATCTGCTGTTGGCAATACTCAAGCTTCGACTCAAAAAGCTGAGAATCAGCACAGGAACCAAAAGAACGAAGTTCCCAGTGAGTCTCTTGGACTGACACAAGAAAAAGGAGTTTCAGCTGCAGCTGAGGAACAGATTTCAACCTCTGGCTGATCTTGGTGGAGAGGACATGAAGGTGGAGATACACTAGGCCAAGGTCAAAGAAGGCTTTACATCAACATGTCAAGAGGTACTCGGTGCGAAGAAATGGAAGCACAAGGAATAGATTGGCCTACACTTATTGGGTTTAGTTAGGATCAGAAGACAACTGAAGGCAGAAGAGAACGCAAATAGAACAAGAGGATCAAGAGTGGATGCATGTGAGCATTACAGGACAACAGCTAAGAATGTCAAGAAACCACTAAGAAAAGACAAGGAGGAATTCATGAACAGGCTGGCAGAGAAGGCAGAAGAAGCAGAGGTAGGAGGGCACATGCGAATCCTTTACCAGACCACAAAGATTCTTGCTGAAAAATATGGGAAACCTGAAGTACCAGTAAAGGACCAAGTGGGGAAAACCGTTTTTGGAAAGGAAACTCAGTCAAAATGATGGGTAGAGCCTCTCAACAGTCTACTGAACAGACCACCACCGAGTAACCCGCCAAACATCCTGCCAGCAAGAAATGAGTTACCAATCTGCTGTGATGCTCCTTCAAAACAAGAGATTCTAGATGCCATTACAGCAGACCTCCTCCTCCCACTGTTTACCAGGATCTGGAATGAGAGCAAGTTCCCGAATGATTGGAAAGAAGGACTCCTCGTGAAGCTTCCAAAAAAGGGGGATCTCAGCATCTCCAACAACTACAGAGGGATCACTCTTCTCTTAAGACAAGTAAGGTCTTCAACAGAGTCATTCTGGAGAGAATCAAGACTGCAACAGATCCGAGACTATGAGATGAACAGGCTGTTTTCCAAAAAATTGCTCAACCACCTACCAGATTGACATGCTGAGGATCATTGTGGAACTGTCCCTGGAGTGGAACCTGGAGTTGCAGGGTTGCACACATGATAGCCATCTCACTGACAGCTTTGATATCAAGACCGGAGTGAGACGGGTGTTTACTATCACCTTTCCTCATCATATTGGCAGTTGATTGGCTGATGAAGGAAACTACCAGAGGACACAGAAATGGTATACAGTGGACCCCATGGACACAGTTGGATGATCTGGATTTTGCGTACGACTTGGCACTTCTGACGCACACGCACGAACAGAATGCAAGCAAAGACTTCAGTATTAAACTACCTATCAGAGTCTGTTGGATTGAGGATCTACCCCAAAAATCAAAGGTCCTAAGGATAGATGCCATACGGAAGAAGCAGGTCACAATAGAAGGAAATGCACTAGAAGATGTTGAATCCTTCTGCTATCTTTGAAAGTATAACTGACACAGAGGGAGGAACAGGTGCTGAAGAAATAAAGTCCCGCACTGGAAAAGCACAGGCTGCTTTCATATATTTGAATAGGATTTGGAAGACCAGAGATATCTCACTTTGAACAAAGCTGAGGATTTTCAATTCAAATGTGAAGTCAGTCCTGGTGTATGGATGTGAGACATGGAACGCATCACAGACTTGCATAAAGAGGATTTGGGTTTTCTTGAACAAGTTTCTAAGAAAGTTACTGAGGATCAGAAGGACAGACAGGGTCACCAACGAAGAAGTATTAAGGAAAACAAGCCAGATCCCAGTCAGAGATGAGGTAGGAAGAAGGCTGTGGCGATGGATTAGACATACTCTCAGAAAGTCAGGCAGCTGCAAAACAAAGAAAGCGTTGGATTGGAATCCACGGGATAAAAGATCAATTGGAAGACCGCGTGGAACCTGGAGAAGAATCACAGAAGTCGATAAACAGAAAAGTGGGAAGACATGGAATAACATCAAGATGCTAGCCCAGGATAAAGGTGGAAAGTGTTTGTTCGTTGTCTATACCCTGGTGCAGGGTGAAAAAGGCAATGATGATACAGATGAGGCCCAAGTTAGTCAAAGTATTGTGGTGAGACTCAAGTGTGAGGCCTTCTGTAGCAGTTTTCTTTACTTAGTATTTCATAATTACTCCTGCTGTTCTTCTGATCACTTCAAGAACATTTATTATAAGAGTGAGTGTTGATCCAAAATTTGAGTCCCTGTATGAATTTCATTTTTAATTTTATTATTTGTTTTCAATTGTCTGACCTCTAGTTTGAAGTTTCCGAGATCGGTAGTCCTGAAATAGTCCTGGTATGGTCAATAAAAAGTTGCAAATATACCATGTAATATTGTTTTGTTGTAAAACAGTCGCGAAATGTAGATCAAGATGTTGAACAGTGTGTAGGAAGGATGTGATTTTGTTTTATAAATGAGTCTAAATGGTAAGATTTGTATTGTTTTACAGACAATAGCTTGTCACAATGACAAGTATGTCTATGGATCTTCAAGAGATATTTGTTTGGAAAAGGGACAAAGCCTTGACATGGTGTTCTCAGGTTCCAACCTGTGTTCTGTTAAGGGATATGGTAGGGTGGAGTTGTCAAGATCGTTGTATGATCAAGGTAAGTTTCCTTTATCTTGTTTGTAAGTCCCCTCATAATATAAATGTTTTCCTTCCAGTTGCAGAACTGTTTGAAGTTGTTTGGAATATTATTATAATTCCAGGTTTAGTGTTTAGTTGTTGGGAGATTAAACAAAACAAAATTTGGTTTGAACTGAGATTATGTTCTCTGACATTCTCTTTGTTGAGATGAATTCTCCACTGAAATGTTCAAATCATCTCCTTTTCTGTGAAATTCAACTGTGAGATAGATTGCCTTCTGCCTCCTCAGTAATGGTTCTTCTAATCCTTAAACAAGTATTCAGCTAAAAACTTTTGCCCTCAATATGGGCTGCTCTCAATATTTTGTTCTAATGGGCTGCTCTCAGTTCTATTATGAGCTAGAATACATGCACAAGTGTAATTTTCCTTTTGTGCAGAAATACCCTTCAGTGTGCAGGGGCGTATATTGTATATGTATCTATAGATAAGAGGCTTCCTGAAGGGCCTCAGTCATGCACAGGTCCTGTGGTATTTATTTATGTGATATAAGTCTTGAATATTTCAACTGCAGTCAAACCTACTCTAACCACCAGAAGTCCAAGACTCACATATATGTATTAACGACCACTTCTCACTTCGCCCTTAAATTTTTTTTTTAATGTAAAAGAGACTCTGTCCAAAAGGTAAAGAATTTCTCTCTGACATTTTATAACTATCTTGGACCATTTTGACAGCATTTGTTTTGCTGCACAGAGTGTTCATCAAATTAAAGGCAGGATCAAGCTTTAAATGTAAAAACATAAAATATATAATGCATTTCGCATTATGAGGAATTGTGGGGTTTTTTGCACTTTCTTATACAAAAGTCAATTCTGAATAACATGCTTAAACATTTTTAAGATAATTTCAGCACTTTGTAAGACCTGGTCAATATTATTAGGTATGGTGTAGGGAGAAAGTTTTTGAGAAAAATAATTTTAAAGAATCCCTCAGATCTGGATTGAGCTCCAAATAAATATTAATCGACTGGACAGCTGTGTTGTTTGTCTCTGAAACCCTTGACAAAACAGTTAATACTCAAAGTGCAACTTTAAATAGCTGTATTAAGACAACTAAACAGTTTCAAAATGTCATTAAAACTTTTTCAAAACAAGTTCCAGGTCGAATAGACCTAGAAATTTAGCAAAAATTACTTTGCTCACGAAGTGTCGTTAGATACGTGAATGCACAGAACTTCTTCACTGTATTAATGTATTTGTGTACACTTCACACCTTGAGAAAGAATACAACTGACCTGAATTTTGAAAAGCAAGGTGAAGAGGGGTTCATTTTAGAAATCGTCCTGGATGACAATGCCAGATAGATCGAAGAGGGGCTTTGTGATTTTGATGTGCTCATGCAGTGTATAAGGATACGAATAGTCAAAATCTTATACATTTGCGTGCAATTCATAGCTCGAGATACATCACAATGACAATGACAATCTTTATTCATCTCACAGGGAGAAATTTGTCTTGGTCGTTAACAATGGCAGTAGACGTTACAAAAGTTAGACTTAAAGGTGCACTCACGCAAACGCACAAGACAGGACATTAGGCCAAGTAAATACATGTCTCACGGGCTGGGACAACCCGCTCCGTAAAACACACACACACACTCTCTCTCTCTCTCTCTCTCTCTCTCTCTCTCTCTCTCTCTCTCTCTCTCACTCTCCCTCCCTCCCTCCCTCCCTCTCTCTCTCTCTCTCTCTCTCTCTCTCTCTCTATCTCTCTCTCTCTCTCTCTCTGCAGTTGGTACGAATGAATTTCTATATCTGTCTGTTCTTGCTTTTTTGGAAATTTGTCGTTTACTGTGGGTCGATAGTTGAAATTCCGATGTCAGTGGGTGGCTATGGTCAAAAAGCATTATTTCCGCCTTTTTTAGAACGTTTGTCTTGTGCAGATATTCAGAGTTACTTAGGTCTCTACCAATTGTTCTTGACGCCTTTTTTTATCAGCTTATTTAGTTTTATAATGTGCTGCCTTCCCAGATTGCTACCATAGCAAGTGCTTCCAAAATTTATCAAAGTTTCTATTGTGGTGGTGTAGAAAATCTGAAGGATGGATGGATTCAGATTGAAAGACTTTAGTTTCCTCAGAAAGTACAGCCTCTGATTTACCTTTTTAACGATATTGTTTACGTGGTTTTGCCATGTAAATTTGTTGTCTGGCCTAAAGTTTGGTATGCAGTGTGATAGGTTTTTTTTTTTTAATGAATGAGTCGTATAAACCTTCCTCAATGTAGGCTGTGACAGCAAATGTTCTTGTGCAGTTTTTGTTATTTCATAAGATGTCCTGTGTAAAAAAACATGGTAGTTAAATGGCTAAAGAATGATTTGTTCATAGAGCTCAATTTTTTACAAAATCAACTTTTGACCTTTATTGCAATGTTAATCAGTTCAAGCATGTGTCTTCCGCTACTATTCTGGACACACAGTCACACACACACACACACACACACACACACACACTCACATACACACACACACATACACACACACACACACACACACACACAGTCACACACACACATACACACACACATACACACACACACACACACACACACACACACACAAACAGTCACACATACACACACACACACACACACGCACACACACACACACACACACAAACAGTCACACACACAGTCACACACACACACATACACACTCACGCACGCACACACACACACACACACACACACACTCACATATATATTATATGTAAAGTCTTGTTTCAAAGATGACTGGTCCCTGTTAGAACGACATTTAGCAGGTCATGTTCGGCGAATTTTACAAGTAGGCTACAAAATGTGTATAATTTTAATGAATGTCAGCTCTGTATGCGATTGTGACAAGATTTTTTCTTTCCCTTTCAGATGATTTGAGTGACCCCAATAGCTGTCGTTCAGTCAGGATGTATAAAAATAGGGACAGTGGGACAGTATATTCACGCCATAAGGAAACGGCTCCTGCTGTTATCAAATTTTGCAAAGTCATATTGTCACCCTTCAACCGAGGCCATCCACAGGACTTTTGTTATAGATTTCATTATGCAAAGTTTCTACCTGGTGGTGCACAACTTCTTATTGCATACAGGTATGTTTTGTAAACACTCATTTGTAGAACTACTCTGGGGCTAGCACCTGTAGTGTAGCAGTGATGGGTTTTGCAATTTCATGCAGAAGACCTGAGTTGGGTGGATGCTGGTGTGTGGATGTTTCTTATCGAGTTTTTATGTCTTTCTCTCTCTCTTGCCCTTTTTAACTCCCAGTGGAGCACAGGCCATCAACAACATTACTCCAGCGAAGCCTGTCCTGAGCATCCTTTTCTATCTGTTTCCATGATGTCCCCGCTTTTTCAATTTCCACTGATACCGCTCGCCTCCATGTCATCTTAGGTCTTCCCTTCTTACGCTTTCCTTGTGGGTTCCATGTTAAGGCCTGCCTGATGATGCTTGTCGGGGGTCTCCTCAGGGTGTGTCCAATCCATTTCCATTTCTTCACCTGAATATATTCCTTTACTGGCCTTTGGCTTGTTCTCTCCCACAGTTGAGCATTCGTGACTCGATCATACCACTTGATCCCCACTATTCTTCGTAGGCATCCATTTATGAAGCTCTGCAGTTTCCTTGCTGCTGATGTTGTTTTTGCTGTTGATGTTTTTGTAGCTGCTTTTGTTTTATGGGAAAGGGCTGCTAACCTATTCTTTGCTCCCCTGTCTCTTGGACAGGGCCCCGAGAACCACACGGGTGCATTATGTCTTTCTGCTTTGGTGTTATATCCCTCTCAACCCAAGGTGGCCCTGACAAGTAGGGTCAAAGCCTTCCTCCTAAATGATCTAAACTGTGGTTCATGGGGGGGCGTTGAAAAACACCTGCATCAAAGAAAATTATTGCTTCTAACGGTTCTAATTTGCAAAAACAGAAAAGAGAAAGGGATGGAATTGTTCTTATTTTCCATCTTGCCCATACTATATCTTACTCTTAAGGAAACCAGGAAAATCACCGGGGTCTGTGATGTAATGGTTAGGCTCTTTGCCATCGCACATAGAAGATAATTTGATTCGAACTGGGAAGAGTTCTTTATTATGTGTCTACCCACCTGTCTGTTATGTCTTATATCCCCCTCAGTCCGAGTTAGCCCTGACAACAATGATCTTAATTTGTGTTGATAGGGATGTAGAGGAACATTTACAATTGTTTGAGACATTGATGGTTTTTCTTCTTATACAGATTTTTTCCAAGGCCATCTCGTGCACTAAATTGTAGTTCCCCTTTTTCTTTCAGGTAGCCTTATATGTCAGTGATTATATTGATCATTTGTATTGACCTATTTCTTTACCATTAGGTAGATATATATTCCCTTGAAGTTTACTGAGTTGATCTCCTTATACTTTTTGTGTCCAAGGCAACTTTTCTGTGCTCAGTGTGCACACAGAGCCTCCTCAATTATGAAAGTACTTTGAAAGTAATGGAAATTAGAATTTTGTTGTTTTTTTAAGTCCAGAAAAATATCTGAAATGTTCAAAAAAATTGTTTGGGATCATAGAAGTAATTTTCCATCCAAAGTATTTTGTTGTTTGTTTGTTGGTTGTTTTGGGGTTTTTTAGGGGGGGGGGGGGTTTGTTTGTTTGTTTGTTTGGGGTTTTTTGTTTTTGTTTTTTTTGTTTTGTTTTGTTTTGTTTTGGGGGGGGGGGGGGGGTGTACACTTCAATCATCTTTGTGGAGCTCTGAAAGTTGCTTCTTTTCCGTTCTTATCACTAAATTCGCTTCCTTATTTATGGAGTTTTCATGTGTAAGTTTTTCATCAAAGTTTGGAAAGTCTTTCTTAACTTTTTATGCAGCTTTTGGCTGTGTTTGCATGTGTGTGCATGGGTGTTTGTGTGTGCATGCACGTGTGTGTATGTGTGCGCGTGTCTGTGTGTGTATGAGTGTGTGTGTGTGTGTGTGTGTGTGTGTGTGCATGTGTGTGTAAAAAAGAGAGGGGGTTGAGGGTGGGGAGGGAGGAGAGAGGGAGAAGGATTATTTTATTCTCAATTTTGTGGAACATACATCCACAGTCTTTGTTTGTAAGTTGCATCATTTAAAATTGTTCTGTAGAGGTCCATCAGCAGATATTTGTTTTATATGATGGCTTTGTCATTTTTCTCTTTTTAAGGACATATGGGTACAAAACCCGACCAACGATTGACTCAGAATACTGCATGTCCATGCTTGAGGAAACTGGCATCAAAGTGGAAATAAAGACATTCTGTTATTATTTAAATCCTGACAAATGTGTTGCAAGTGCTCAGCATGAGTTTGTGTTCACATATCGATTCAAAGGTAAGTATGCTTTTCAGAAAAACAGCAGACCAACTGGTACCTAATTTATTTTTACCTTCTTAGCAATTCTAGAGTTGATTAAGCTAGCTTAACTACAGAGTGGAAGTTTAAGATCGCAATGGAATTGTTTGTCACATTTTCATTGTCCTGCATGGACCATCAGCTTCCTTTCAGCGCATTTTATCGTGAGAGGATTAGATGCTTCACCTTTAATGTAACCTGCTTTGCACTTGGTAGAAGTAAAGTATGAAGTTTCATCTTCAGAAAAGTAAACCTCATAGTGCTTTCTCTTTAGAAGGTAGCAATTAGAATAACGATAAAAGTAAAGTACACCTCCCCCCCACCTCCCATGTCATTGAAAACATTGTCGGTCGGTCAAAGCCCTCTGTTTAATGTTCTTGTATGACATAACACCAACCCCATTGTGTCCCAGCACTCCATTAACTCAGTTGTTATTATGCTTTACTGTGGAACGGATGGCCCTGGTTTGAATTCCAGGCTGGACGTTCTTGAACTTTGGTTATTTTGTGGAGTTTTCAAGGTTCTTAACCAAATTCGCTTAGTCCTACTGGAGACAGACGTTAAATTTGGAGGTCCCATCTCTTAAATAATCTAAAAGTGTTGATAGGGGCATTAAACCTTTACAAACTTACTTATTACTAACCACTGTGACCTTCACATTGACATCTAGGATCTATGTTCTAGGTCAGATCAGTTCCAAATAGGTAGTCCAAGTTTAACTACACCAGAATAGGGTATGGCATAGTGAAAATTCTGTTCCTGGTTATACTCTCATGAAATTAACAGTGCTTCCACTCTCCCGTATTTTTACGGGAATCCGTACTTTCTACTGGCTCTGTACTTGTTCCTCCATCATTATCAACTCCCTCCGTAAAGGACTGCGACAGCGTAAAACTACCGAAATTCAGTGGCGTAGCTAAAGATCCGTATTCGCCTTTGTATCGTCTTGTATAGGTTACGGATATTTACTGTAATTCTCTCGGCAGTAAGTTAATGTAAAGAGACCTGCCAGATTGCGCATTTCCTGCAATCGGCCATTATTCCGCTATGCCCCATGCATTCATTGCGGGTTGGTCGGCAGTACATTTTTACTTGCAGATTGATCAAAATCTGGCGAACTTTTTGTGCCAATTTCTTCCTTTCTATCATTCACTCAATCCGTCTGTCTATCCTCGGACTGTTGCTGCGGCTGGATAATATGCGTGTTGGTCAAGTAAATTGACTTGTGATCTTAAGACAGAAAATTACTGTCAGAAAGAAACTTGTTTGCAAATTTATTGTCTAGGTCTAGAGAAATTATCAAAGCGAAGATTCTACGGCACGGGAACGCGATATGGGCCACGATGAAAGAAATTTATGCTAAAACTACTAAAATCAAGAATAATTTGAAGTGGTGTTCCGAGGTTGTGACATGCAACATTCAGAAGTGAAAATGGTGGAAAATTAGGGCATACGCTGGGTAACTGTATTGTGAAGGTACATATCTATTCATTATTCCCAAGTTTGCCTTCTATCAATGGTGCCATGACAAATTAATTGAATTATAGTGGCAATGGAATGGGAACCTGCTTTTAGACATTGCCTGCAATGGAAAGATTTATGTAGGTGAAGAAATCAAACAAGACAAAATGTTGGCGAACAAATAAATGTTATGGATTGTAGGCAACCTCTTCAAACATGCCCCCAAATGCCATTTTTAAGCCTCAAAAGCACTAAATTTCAATTTCTTCGGGGGTTTTGCCCCCTGAACCCCCACCAGGACTCTGTACCTGGAACCTCAGACCCCCGGCAGAATTTTCCTTACTTTTTTAGCTTCAGCTGGTGGAAGCACTGAATTAAGGCCTATTACCACCACTGGAGAAAAGGAAAAAAGTCAACAGTCAACAGCATGTACTTTTGATGCTAGACCCATCAGTTCATGCAGCTATGTGCCTCTTCTTTCTGTCATCCGTACTCTCATCTTCTAAGTCTAATACTACTCGCAGTGATAGCAGTGGGTACCTCGTTTCCTGACAAAACTTTTTATTTTCATTAAAGATCTGTTGCTCATATTGACGTGTTACTTGTTGTAAGAAAGAGCTTGCCATGCTAGTTTCTGGTTCTTGAGAATTAGCTCCAGCTGAAAGAAGAGAAAAGAGAAGTTGTTCATGCTGAAAGTGGGAGAGGCAGTCCTTGATGCCACCACTAGTTAGATATGTAGGCATAAATGTTCTGTGATGGCTTAAAGGAGAAGAATAAATTAGTGCTGCTCTATTTGTTAAATCTTTCGAGTTTGTAATCAATTAATATGTTTTTTATATTACTAAATTAACCATTGCATAACAAGAAAAGTTTTGAATGGATAACTTCTTTATGTGTGTGTTTTTGAGAGTGTAATTTAATAAACGCAATTTTGGATGCCTTATTTTTTTTCAGAGAGACAAGAACCTGACTTTACCCCAGAAGTTGAGGAAGGATATGAAGATAACTCCTCGAAAATTGTTGTCATTATAGTGTGTGTAGTCGTCGTATTCATTCTTATTTGCTGTTGCATTTGTTGTTGCTATATCAGAAAGAACTCATCGAATTCTGAAAATGGCACAGCAGCTGCTGCAGGTATGTACAATTGTGGTACTTTTTTCAAATAATATTTGCTGGAATTAAATTTTAACGATGTACTCCACCTATGTTAGGTCAGTTCTGAGTTGGAGCTCATCCGTCCAAGTTTGGACCAGGACTTTTCCTGCTCTCAGAAGTGTGTTGTTGCTTTGTTTTGTTACCGCCCAGGTCTTCGTGCACATGTGAATTATTCATGTAAAACCTAGTTGAACTTAAAACTCTGAATGTCGATGGCTGTACTTTCTTTCTATGGTGTCATTGCCAATTTAACTCTTTCTCTACGTATTATTTTCGGCTTGTGGACGAATTTTTTTCGGGAGGGCAAAATGAGATGATGACTAGTGTGAAGTTTACAGGTCTTGGGGGCCATAAATTCAAATAAATATCAACATATAATATACCAACATTTTCAGTATGGTTTGTAGAATACATCTGTATTGTTTATTTGAGTATTTTTCAACTTTGGTTCCTGTAAGAGGCCATTATGCAACACAATTGTGATTGGCTGCGGATAAAATTTGAAAACAAAAAATTTGTAATCTCAGATGAAACTCAAAAAATATGTTTGCACCTAGTCAAATTATACATCAAAATAACCATAACTGTATATAGAACAGGAAAATATTGAAAAATGAGCAGTTATTTACACGCATTCCATAATATTTGTACAATTGGATCATAACCTCCGATATTGAAAAAAAATGATTTTTTTTTTAATTTTGAAAAAAGGATCCCAAACAGAAAAAAACACTCTTATCTTAAATGGAATTATTCAGAATTGCATTTGGAATAAACCTATACATGTCTTGGGTGGTACCTTTTGAGTAAATTCACCAAAAAGTAGTGATTTTGATTTTAAAAAATATTTTGACTATTTAGATCTACGCCTAGATCTAGCACTCAAAAATATTGATTTCTCAATTACAGTGCACTGGCAATTTGAGTCCAGTAGTATCAATATTATAAAGAAGAGTCCTACACTTCTTTAGTGAGCAAAATAATGATACATTTTGTTGTGTAAAAGTACTAAGACTGGTGTCTGGGCTATAATTTGGGCTTCGCAATAAAACAGTGTCGTATGAACTTCGAAATCGTGTTTCAAAACTGAATCAAAACTTCCGATTTTCGGTGGAAACGCTTGACCCGGAAGTCAACTTTATATTATGACCTTTATTTTAACATGGATATGTGGATTGGAATAGAAACCAAGCTCAAATTGAACGTCGGTTCTTGAACCGCCGGGGGTGGCTTAGCGTACTGACGGCACTTTAGCCACGCCGCCCCCCCACGGCTCGGCGTAGCGAATGAGTTAATAGGCGGGAATTTGAGTTGCTATAATTTTGATCCCGTTTTCGAGATTGCCAAACATTTGAACTTGTTCATAAATTATAATGAGCTGTGCTTTCTATTTACAGTCTACTTTCTAGATCTTTCTCCTAATACTACAAGCTACTTGTTAGTGTGACACTTGGAGGGTTAATCTTGGATAGAAACTTTATAAAGAGGTACCATGTGGGTAAGGCGTTATTTTCTGTGGCTGTCAAAAAAATATTTTGGAATGAAGTCATTCCATTTTTGTCTTTTATGTTATAAGTTATAATTGTGTCTGCTGTTTGCTTGAAGAACTTATCTGAAATCCATTTGATACCTTGACAAAGCAGGTAGGACTTATCCCACTTGATTGGACACAGGTTTTTGAGATATTTATGGTCTCTTTCTACACAAAATCCTAAACAAGTGTGAGTTTATGCAAAATATTTTGTCCTGCGCCTTTTGATTTTTTTTTAAATTTGAGAATATTCAGTTTCAGAAAAATAAAGTTTTAGTAGCCATGACTTATCTGATCACGGAAAACAAAATTGTTTTTCTCATTTTGATTGAATCCCCCAGAGCCACTGAATGTAGGTAGCCCTGATGGTGGGAATAGCTTGCCAGTCTTTGTCCACCCAAGTCAAAGCATCAGCACAAACAGTCACGGCCGGGCTATCTACCAGACTTCCGATCTCTCTTCCCCACAACGACCAACAGCTCCACGATGGTCAGCAACCCATGGTCCGTCATCTCCCAATGAATTTTCCCCAACTTCACCTGTGCCTGACAGATGCCCTTCCGCTCCTCCTTTAGAAGAGAGTGAGCCGTTTGTAGATCATAGAGGCCCTACTGTGCAGGCTGACAACTTAGAGATGCCGCCTCCTGCATATGACTCTTTGTTCCCTGATAATGTGTGACATTTCAAGAAGTCTGTCTGTTTCTGAAGATTGCCCAGTGAAGCAAACCTGAAGGTGAAAGTTATGTAGGAGACTAGCTTACCTACAGAAGAAAGCTGTGAACCGTTTTTAGACTACACTGTGCTGGCTGACAGCTTGGAGATACCTCCTCCTGCATATGACTCTTTGTTCCCTGATAATGTGTGACATTTCTGCCTCTTGCTGAAGATTGCCAACTGAACCAGACCTGAGGGTGGAAGTTATGGCTGGCCTGATTGTAATGTTCCAGCTGTCACATCCCTCAGTGTATACATGCGAGTAAGATAAACTGAAGCCCTCCATTGGGAATTTACTTAACTTGGTCCACATAATATGTCATATAATATTATATATCTCTGGGACCTTCCTTCACTGCTTGGGCAACATTGAGCTCATAGTGGCTTCATGTATGGAAGATGCTTTTGACTTAACTGTAGAGGGTTGGGGGGTTACAATGCATTTTTATGAACATTGTTGTACCCACAATGGCAAACAACAACAAGAAATCAAAGCTGAAGACTATAGTAATAGGGGTCTGCTGTTCACAAAGTAAAGAAAGTTTCATAGTCTTTCTTTCAGTTATGCGCCATGTTTTCCTTTGTATATTATATAAGTGCCATTAGAGATCTCATAAATTTCCTAGGTGCTTTCAATGAACTACTCTTACTTAATATAATATATATATGTCCCTTTTGTCAGAAAATACGTGCCATTTTAGTTTAAAAGTCTTGTCCTTGCTTGGCCAGTTAAAGTGCCCTGGACCTTGGACTAGCTGCTTCTTGTCCTTCGTTCACTGATACTGACTGATTGGACTTGCATTGTGTGTGCATTACTTTTCTGTGTTCTGTGGAACTCGGATTCAACGAACTCGGAATCAACGAAAACTAGGATTCAACTAAAGGAGTTGGATTCCCCGTTTTTTTCTATTCATAAAAGTCTATAAAAATAGCTCGGATTCATCAAACCCATAAATGAGCAAACTCAGGTTCAACAAAGTCACTTGCCACATGAACCACCCCCGCTGACGTGGCAATGCTCCTTTTTCTCCCACAATGAACCTTATCTTTTCCTGGAAACCACCCATGATACCTGTATCATGAACCATTTTTAGCTTAGCCTATTGTTTACATCTTATGTGATCAATAAGCAGTCTTCTTTCATAACAAAACTCACGTTGTTAACCGGCACACTAGTATTAGTGTTGGACGGACGGCCAGCACACGTGTGACTGTATGTGTGTATGTGTCTGGGGTAGATCTATGTAATGAATTGCATGTTGGACTGTAAAATCAAACATTGACGTAAGTGGGTGGTTGGCAGGTGCTCTGATGTGGTTTGCTCCTTCTTTCCTATCAAACATCTATCGTCCTGATCTTTCCTCCTTTTTTTGTGTTATTGCTCTCTTGTAACTCCTCTAATCTTGGTCACTTATATGACCTTATTGTGTTGCAAGTGCCATGAAACTGTTACTAAAACTAAAAAAACATTGCCGTATGCTAGACTCTACAGTGCAACGTAACTTGTTCGGCAAACAGTACGTTCTAGTCTCGGTATGGCATCATAAAAACAGAAGTGTCTCTCAACAAAAGCCTCATGTCTGCTATTATAACTATAACGAACACACAGATTCAACTAAACTGAAGGTCAGTTCCGACAACTTCATTAAATCCGAGTTCCACCGTATTCAAATGAGGAATAAGAGATCCTTTCAAAGATGTAACATTGGTCGAGTCAACTTGTAAAAGCTGATTATGTGTTGTTACCATGCTCATTGTTTCTGCGCATGTTTGTTCTGGTTTTGTATGGTTTGTAGTGTAGTATAAAATAATATATTATTCAACCCCTAATGAGATGCTTTGACACTTTACTAGTCAGTTTGTTAGGTTTGAGCACTTGTAACCTGCAGCTTGCACTGTATGATTCCCAGGAAGCCGAAAATGTTTCTGAGTGTTGTGGGGTCTTCTGGAGTAATAATGGTTGTAAAGCACACAGCACATGCTAAAGAGCGTGGATATGCTCAATATGCAGTTATTATTATTATTATTATTATCTATGCTGGCAAAACTTTTTTCAATATTCATGTATTATGATCAAGAAAAGTGTCATAGCATCACACCTTTAATTGTGGGTGATTGACGGGTGCTCTGGTGTGGTTTGCTCCTTTTTTCCTATCAAACTTTTATTGTTCTTATCTCTCCGCCTTCTATTTTGTGTTTCTTACTCTCTTGTAACACCTTTTACCTTTGGCAAGGGGGCTCTCGTGGCCTAGAGGTTAAGGTGTTGGCCTCTCATTCAAAGGTCCCGGGTTCGAATCCGGGTAGCAATCGAAAAATTTTCTTCTCTAGAATTGTCTCATTTCACCTCCTTTTCTGCTCTCTAGCAATGTTCTGTTGTCTGCTTTCATTTCCACTTTCTGCTCCCACCCCCTCACCTCTTTTGCTCCCTCCTCTGGGCTCCTGACTCTTTCTACAGCCTTTCTTCTGCTACTCCTTGGCTCCTCCTTACTGCTGTCTTTCTGCCACACCCCTGATCTTCTGGTAGGAAAGATCTACACCTAGCCTTCTCGGACAAGGGCGAAAAATCTCGGAGGGCCCGTGTGCAAGTTGCGCACGTTAAAGATCCCTTGGTGGTCTAAAATTGATAAGAGCAGGCTTTGGCCGCCACCCGCGCAAAATTCAAAATTTCCTACCAACTGAAAATATTAGGTGTGTTCCGCGCGCTCTTATGACCTTATGCAGTTGCGAGTGCCGTAAAACACTTTACAAAAACAAAAATACCTTTGGCACTTATATGATCTTATTGTGTTGTAAATGCTGTAAAACTCTTACTAAAACTTAAACACTGTTCATTGTATCTCTAACTTGTATCTGGAAGTGGAAAGCTGTTGTGATCATGTAACATTCTGTTCATCATATCTAGCCTACCAGTTATTGTGCATTCACTACTGGCTCATGTTGTGATTTTTTATAAACTGTTTTCATTGTGCTTGTTGTGGACTGTCCACATAAGGTATAAGTATAAGAACATAAAATTATATAACAAGTTATTTCCCCTCTGTTAAAACTCTCGAAGTCCAACCCCTCGTCCACGTCGTGGGAGATGGAAACAGGACAAAGTAGGGGATAGCTGGGTCTGGGTGAAGTACGGTGTGACTTTATGTCACTGAGGCGTTACGCTAGCCGTGAAGGCCGACCCGGGTCACCCCGAAATGTTTGCTGGCCAACGGGGCTCTGGTGAAACTGCGACTGGCTTAGCAGGCCGGCAGTGGATATTAATATTGCTCAAGAAAACATAAGGAGACACAAACGGACTAATCAAAACGGAAAACGAGCCCTAGAGAGAAAACTGGTCACATGCAAGATGAAATGCTTAAGAAGAGCGGTCAACAAAACAAGAAGAGACAAAATTAAAAATGAAGTCATATGGGACACCGTGGGAGCAACACCAGTCCTACCACACATTGAAAAACAAAAGGTCAAGTGGTTCGGACACCTCACTCGGATGCCCTCAAATCATCCAGCTCTGAGAGCATACAACACTAAATATTCTGGATGGAGAGCCAGAGGAAGACCAAGGCGACGATGGTGTGAATCTGTGGCAGACACCCTTAGAGATCATGGGATGTCCCTCCTACAGGCCACACGACTTGCTGCAGACAGACACCTGTGTCTCCCCGCGACACCCCAGGGTACAAGCGGAAGAAAAAAGTAAAAGTAAAGTAAGTGAAAACTGTTCAAGGCTCTGCCTTCTATAAGAGCAAGGTTACAGTAATTAATAATGTTATTGCTTTTATAGGGAATTTCTCTCTCGTCTTTACGTACATTTCTGTATTTCCAATTTCATTGTTTGATTTGTCTCATATATATTATGTATATTATAAATACATACATTCCCTTCATCCAAGTGTCTCTTCACCAAAGTTTCTATCTCATTTGCTTGCTGCCTTGTGAATGAGTGCTAGTTTCATTTTGTTTAAAGATAAATTCCCCTGGTGTGAAAAGGGTTATTTTGTTATTTTCTTCAACTTTTGATATTAACTGTAGTAAAATCTTCAATGTTAAAGATATTTTTTAATAGCTTACTTGCCGAGTTCAGTTATACTGATATTATATATATATGTGTCACAACGGGGTGAAATCAGGCACTCGTTAATTTTGGAGCATATGGAGTTATTGGTATCATCTTAAAGCCTGTCCAATTACCTTGCTTTCAATGAAAAATATATCCGTTTATCTTGAAAACAAGTCATTATATTGACGATTGAAGGAGGTGGGAGTCGCCTGGTTTCAGAGGTAAAATTAGCGAGAAAATGGCAGCCAAAGTTGGGTTATTTCCTTAGCTTGAGAGTCCATGGAAACTGAAAATTTACATCTTTTATGCCTTTAATCAACATTTTTCAGTAGAATCCACACAGAAATGTGTTCTTTAAAGTGCATGAAAGGTGTTGAGCCAAAAAACGAAAATTCTATAAAAATTCCCAAACCGGCAGAAAAATGCCAGTTTCTTCACTTTCATTATTTTGACGAGAACCTGATTCCA
The DNA here is from genome assembly GCF_000002075.1 of Aplysia californica. Lineage (NCBI taxonomy): Eukaryota > Metazoa > Mollusca > Gastropoda > Aplysiida > Aplysiidae > Aplysia > Aplysia californica. The sequence goes on from NW_004797306.1 coordinate 900,193, forward strand.
CCACGCTGCCTCACATATATATACAGTAGAAGCTTGTTATTATACCGCCACCCTTGGGACGAGCATGAAGTTGAAGGAACAGCGGGTGTTCAAGTGGGTTCTTCTGTTGTATAGCCCCACCTGCCCAACATTAAGGAACATTATTCTGCTGTGCAATCTGTGTTTGAAAAGTATCTTGCTGTTGGAGATATATATACATGTAGGCTTACATACACATGTATTCAGAACCAAAAGTTTTCTCTCTCTATGTCTATGTCTTTCTTGTGGGAGAAAGATTATCAAGTAGCCAACCAGTGAGTGTTGTACGATATGAGCAGTGTGTACCTGTAGTGGTCAATTCGATTTAGTTAGAGATAAGGACTGTACAACTCAAGACAGTTGGCGGATGACAGTGTAATGGCGTGAATACAATTTTATAGATCGTCCTTTGCGTACCTAAACTTAAAAAATAGGTGGTATAATGGGGGGGAGAGTTCGTGTCAGTACAAGGAAAACTGACTTTGTTTGGTGTGTGTGTATATATTTAAATATTATTATTGTTATTTATTATTATTATACTAGTATACAGTTGAGGCCACCGAAATGGAAATCTCCAGGACTATCAGATTTTCTTCGGATTAGCCAGGTTTTTAGTTTAAGTTTAAAGAGGTTGCTCAAATTGAAGAATTAATAGTCAGGGATATTCTTTTATTTCAATTTACATATATATATATCTGTTTTCAGATTAACCATGTTCACTTTAAGTGGCTCCACTGAATATATATGTCTGAATCTCCATTTACTCAACCTTGTAGTATATATGGTTATGTTTGCGTTGTGTTGACATGATTGGTGCTAGCATGGAGACTTCCTGGGGTAACTAACTGAGATCAGTGAAGAAACCCTATTGCACAGGTCAGTCAGTCCTTGTTACTAAGTTAGCATTTAGGAAACATACTCCTTAAAATTTGCATCGCTATGGGAAGATAGGACAGAGCAATGGTTGCTTCATAGCATTGTCAGTCTGGTCAGTATTTTCAGCTATACTTGTGGGGTGGGGGGATGAA
>NW_004797306.1:901338-908823 GCF_000002075.1 Aplysia californica
GGGGGGGGAGGAGAGATTTCTGACTTGTTTTCTCTAGTGTTGTGTGAAGGCCTTCTTTGACTTTGGATTGATGGTCTGTCAGATTCTGAGTTCATTCTGTTCTTGAAACAGGTGTAGAGTACCCCTGATCTAGACGTGTGGACGGTAGTGAATAGGGATTGGATTAGATGTTACAAGGGATTTGATGGAGGGAGAAAAGGCTCTGTCCCTGCGTGTGGTTGGTCATGTACTTCTCCTTTGTTTTATAATTGGTTTAGATCTACTTTATTTTCTTACTTCCATGTCTAAGTTTTTTCACCAATTCAAATTTGGTATTTTGAAGTTAAGTTTTACATGTGTACTAATGTGTACCATATACATGAATGTGGAAACCTTTGATACAATTCATTTAGCTATGACCAATGTTGCCAAAGACCACATGGATCAATAATCAATTCTTTTTGTTGAATTTGAGTAGAGATAAGCACATCAGTACAATAATGGCTATTTTTGTGTGGGGTTAAAGCAACAGGTAGAAAAATGACAGGAAAAAAAAAGAAGTAGGACCTACCAGTGCCAGTAGCACTTTCCAACTCCAACCACTTGCTTTCTTGTAGAGGGTTTTAAAGCAAAATTTTTCTGTTGACATAGTCTCCTTCATTGTCCCTCAAAATTGAACCATTATGTCCCTTAAAATGTATTTTTACTATCTCATATTGTTGTTGCCTCTGATGCAATGTATGTTCGCTGTGGCCTCCGTACTTCTAAGCAAAGCAGCTAGTGTTACAATAACTGGATTTGAACTTTATATTTATACCACTCATAGGCTTATTAGATTTCTTGATAAGGGCTCAAATTATAATTTTCACATTTGTCCATTGATTCATTGTTATAAAACGCCCATGTTCATATGTGTCATGTTTATTGATTCATTGCTATAAAACACCCATGTTCATTATGTGCCGTGTTTCATTGTTATAAAACACCCATGTTCATTATGTGCCATGTTTCATCGTTATAAAACACCCATGTTCATTATGTGCCATGTTTCATCGTTATAAAACACCCATGTTCATTATGTGCCATGTTTCATTGTTATAAAACACGCATGTTCATTATGTGTCATGTTTATTGATTCATTGTTATAAAACACCCATGTTCATTATGTGCCATGTTTCATTGTTATAAAACACCCATGTTCATTATGTGCCATTGTTCACTCATTGTCTCTACTTCAAATTCTATTTTATACTTAAATTGTAAATGGGTTTTTTTATACTCACAGCATATATGCACAGTGCAGTTTGCAATAGAGGAATTGAGAAACCTTACGGTTTAAGTTTGGACCTTGTGATCTGATACTGATAATAAATGTTCGAGGAGAACCTACTTGCATTGCATGTCAGGGTGTTCATTATATATGTGTGTTTTTCAATGTCTGTCCGTCTAGTCAATCACTAAACGCTCTACATTTACTAGTGGCTGCTGCAACTTGACCTACTTATTGCCGAAGGGCGGGTGGTTGGAGGGCGCCACTGGTAGGTCTTCTTTCTTTACTTTCCCATTGTTGTTTTTTGGTCTGTTCGTCTCACATTTCTCCTGCACTAAATGACCATTATTGTGTCAATGTGCTCTTCTTTAATCAAACAACTAAACAAGCTGTGTGTGATTGATGGGTGGTCTTGTGTGGTTTACTCCTTATCTTTCCTATCAAATGTCGTCCTCATCTCTCCTCCTTCTTCTGTGTGTTTGTTACTCTCTTTTAACATCTCTAATCTTTGGAACTTATATGACCTGTTGCAGGTACCAGTAACACTCCAACAAAAAACAAAATCATAACAAGCTGCCAAGTTTTGTGGTTCAAGTTCAAAATTCCAATTTATGGAAGTGGGAGGAGGAGAGAGTAGTTTTCTATTCTTTATATTAAAAAATGGCTTTATGACAAAACATGTTATTATCTAAAAAGTGAAAAGTGTATTGACAGCTGATTATAATCTGAATCACTGCGGCGACTAGGCCGTAAATATAAAACAACACGTTTAATTAAGTTTGCAGATGACTCCGCTATTATTGGATTAATAAACCTTGATGAAAAAGAGTATTTCGAAGAAATATTATGTTTTTTAAATGGTGCAATTCAAACTTTCTGAAAGTAAACCTCTCAAAAACAAAGGAAATAATTTTTGATTTTAGAAGAGAAAAGCCAACAATCCCACCTCTCGTAATTGAACAAGAAACAATCGAAATCACGGATTCATACAAATATCTTGGTCTTACAATCGACAACAAATTTACATGGCAAAATCACGTAAACAATATCGTTAAAAAGGTCAATCAGAGGCTGTACTTTTTGAGGAAACTTATGTCTTTCAATCTGAATCCATCCATCCTTCAGATATTCTACACCACCGCAATAGAAACTTTGACAAATTTTGGTATCACTTGCTATGGTAGCAATTTGGGAAGACGGCACATCATAAAAATAAACAAGTTTATCAGAAAGGCATCAAGAACAATTGGTAGAGACCTAAGCAACTTTGAATATCTGCACAAGACAAACGTTCTAAAAAAGGCGGAAATAATTCTTAGTAAACATAGCCACCCACTGACATCGGAATTTCAACTATCGACCCGCAGTAAACTATACATTTCCTAAAAAGCAAGAACAGACAATATAGATTTCTAGAAATTCATTCGTACCAACTGCAGTGAGGTTACTGAACACACAGTGCTACAAACGAAACACACACACACACACACACACACACACACACACACACACACACACACACACTCAGTGAGAGAGAGAGAATGTTTTACGGAGCGGGTTGTCCCAGCACGTGAGACATAATATTTACTAATGTCCTGTCTTGTTGAGCGTATGCGTGAGTGACCTTTGTAACGTCTTCTGCCATTGTTAACGACCAAGACAAATTTCTCCCTGCGAGATGAATAAAGATTGTAATTGTCAAGAAAACCTGAAGGTGGTGCAAAATCGTTAGTTACAGTATGTTTCATTGCAAAATATTTTGGGCTGCAGTAAAGACATTGATAACTTACAACGAAAACAAGTGAAAGTTCAGTTATTGAAGATGACCTGTTTTGTCGCTATATGTATGTCTTTTATTCGTCCTGGTCCTGCCAACTACCAGGGGTCAAGTGGTGAGCCTTCAGAGTGACTGTTTTGTGTCAAAATTCTAGTAGGGAATTTTAGATATTTTCAGAGATTCGTACAAAGCTGCAGCTGTTGAAGAATGAACAAACTACAAAATAAAAAAGGATTACAAATTACAGTTTTCGAAATGGAACGTTTTAGAATTTTAAGAATATCAATGCGAAAGAAATTAAAGAATCAAGAAGGAAGCTTATAATTATAAGATTGAAGATAGATAATATTATGTGATTGTCTAAGACTTGAATGATATATTCCAATAAAAACTCTCCTCCAGACCGTTGTAAAACTGAAACTGAACAACTTTGGGCATATCAAATGCCGTGATTCATTCAAGAAACAGTATTTTTTAAACAAAGAGAAAGGCAAGAGGGGAAGGGTGAGAAATTACAGAAGATGGGAACAGGTCATATGTTTAGAAACCTGGCTTGGAACCAAAAATACTCAGGCAGGCAAATGTGCACGAGACATTCATGGTGTTTGATAGCAGAGAGCCCGAGAATCAACATCCAACCACTAGAAAAGCAAAGAAGAAGAAGAGAGAATGCATCGTCATCGTTACTAAGATCATTATCGCAGGGTGGAAGTAAGGCGCGCAGACGGAAATAACAGAGGAAAGTACAGCACATGCATCGGCAATGTAGGCAAGAAGATATGACAACCATAATAAAAAAAGGAGAAAGGGGAGATGGATTGGACCTGTTCTGAGAAGAGAGACAGACTCTATTGTGAAGACTGCCCTCCACTGGACACCCGAAGGACGTCGCAAAAGGGGCAGACCCAAAGTGACCTGGAGACGCACAGTAGAGTCTGAAATGAAGTCCTGGAATCATTCGTAGGGAACGCTGACCAAGATGGCCCAAAACAGACAGAGCTGGAGATCCTTTGTTGCTGCCCTAAACGCCAGATGGCGTAATGGGTAGTAAGTAAGTAAGTACATGTATCGGCAGGACCTGAGATTGGCACGTATTCTATAATCTAACCACCCGCGTGAGTCTACTGGATTGAGGATCCACCCCGGAAAGTCAAAGGTTCTAATCTAAGCATAGGTGCACAGCGAAAGGAACAGGTCAAAATAGAAGGAAATGCACTAGAAGACGTTAAATCCTTAACTTCTGCTATCTTGGGAGTATAATTGACAGAGATCAGGGAGAAACGGGTGCTGAAATAAAGTTCCCCATCGGAAAGGCACAGGCTGCTTTTCATATCTTTGAATAGGATTTGGAGAACCATATAATATCTCACTTCGAACAAAGCTGAGGATTTTCAACGAAAGTGTAAAGTCAATCTAATTGTATGGATGTGAGACATGGAACGCATCTCGGACTTGCATAAATAAAGAGGAGTCGGGTTTTCTTGAACAAGTGTCTGATGAAGTTGCTGAGGATCAGATGGACAGACAGGGTCACCACGCAAGACAGAGCCTGGTCAGACAGAAATGAGGTGGGAAGAAAGCGGTGGCGATAGATAGGGCATACTCTCGGGAAGTCGGGCAGCTGCAAAGCAAGGAAAGCCCTCAGGGTAGTAATAGTAAAAGATCAGAAACCACGTGAAACCGTGGCAAGTGTTTTACAGCGCTGGCAACTGCTTGATCATATGAGCGGGCAGGACATAATAAACATTTTTGGTTAAATATGAATTAATTTTGAATTTTGCCGGGTGGCATCCGAAGCCTACTCCGATTTTGAACCTCCAAAGGATCTTTACCGTGCACAACTTGCACACGGGACCTTCGAGATTTTTTGCCCGTATCCGAGAAGGCTAAGCCGCGTTAGATCTTACCTAACCTAAGATCAGGGGTGTGGCTGAAAGACAGCAATAATTATAAGGAGCTATGGAGTAGCAGTACAAAGGTAGTGGAAAGAGTCATAAGAGGAGGGGGCAAAGTGGGATGGGGGTCGGGGTGGAGAAAGAAAGCGGAGACGAAGGCCAATATATAATTATTTTATCCTGATCCGGGGTGAACGGCAATTGTGATGAACCACCCGCGGTGTATGACGTTTGTGTTTGAGTAAATCATCAATGGCATGTTTCGGTAGGTGATAATCTCTCTTCTTTTTTTTTTCTTTTCTTTTTCATCCTCTGTTGGCGTTAAGCGTCGAGGGGAGATGCAGTTTTCTATGGCAAACCAGCTCCGCAGCTCTTTCAGTTGTGATGTTATGTTTTCTTAGGGTTTCCTTGACACCCTTGATCCACCTTTTGCGTGGCCTTCCTCTTCCTTTATAGCCTGAGTGCTTGGTGTTGTAGGCTCTCAAGGCTGGCTGGTCAGGTGGCATGCGTAACAGGTGGCCAAATCATTTTATTCTCTGTCTTTCTATGCAACGCAGACATGACTCAGTGCCGATAGCTGCTCTTACTTCTTCATTTCTCTGCCTGTCTCGTCTTGTGATGTTAAGGGTTTTGCGGAGACATTTCATTTCGCATGCAGTGATTTTGCTTTCATGGGTTTTGCTTAAGATCCAGGTCTGGCACTGATACATATAATGTTGGTATAAATATAGAGGTGATAAGCTGTCTCTTTGTGTCCATGGAGATGTTTGGATGAGATAGAAGGGGTGCGAGCTGGTAGGTGACAGGGTTGGCTTTTTGAGTTCGCATTTCTATTTCTCTGTCTATGGACCCGTTTTCAGAAAAAGTGCTGCCAAGGTATTTAAACTCTTTCATCTGTTTCAGTTGTTTAGTATTGACATGGATGTTCAGGGGACTATGGTTTCGGCTCACTTTCATAACTTCTGTTTTTGATGTGCTTATTTTCATGTTGAATTTCTCACAGGTGTTGTTGAGTTCGGTAGTGTGATTTTGGAGGCTTTGTTGGTCATGATGAATTAGGTGATAATAATTAGGCCGTAAAGAGTGCGGCGTGGGTGGGGGGGGGGGGGTAATTTGAGTTAAAAGAAATAGGACTCGTGAGAAGTCCTGTCCTCCATCCATCAGCAAAATTAGGGGTGGGGAGAAGGGCTAATATTAATACAACAATGTCTAAAGAAAAGAAGGTTCCATCAGTTACTTATCCTCCAGCCTCCCACTCATTATAATTTTTGCATGTGTGTATAGCATCTATGCCCACAAAATTTTGCATGGCTCCTCTGGAAGCCAGCGACAAATAAATATTCTTTTCCAAAAATCCTGATCCAGTAATGTTTTTAAAAAAAGTATCTCTTAGGCCCAAAAACCGCTCTTTGGGTGCATACACAATATCACTAAAAAAACAACAACCTTATTTACTGTAAACTATAGCCCATAAACTGCTCATTTTGAGACAGAAGCAGAACCCTTGATCTCAACATATAAAGTGTAAGCTGCTTGTCGTTTTCTTCCAACGACTGTCCAGAAGTCTTCACGTGAGTCTCGAAAAGTACTCACCCCGCTCTTGAATCGTGTTTCTTTGGAGTACTGCGTACGTTAAGATGTATGTTGAGGATAATACTATGTCAACTTTATAATGTTTCTGGTGTATCGTTTAAATTATCCCTAATATGTTGACCCGCTTTTGGCAAACATCAAAGAAACCCTATCGGAACCTTAATTTGCAGTGACTTTTATGGATGGGCTTTTAGAGTTTGTTGGTCATCCATCCAGTGGCGGTGGGAAGTGAAGCCTGCAATACCCGCGTACAAAGACCTGAGATTAAACAGAGCATTTCATTTCTCCTCTTTAAAGGACAAGCGGGCTAACGCAGATTACGGGGGTTTCCAGAAATTTTGACCTACACCAAGGAGCTTTACTTTTAATGTCCTTGACCTACACCTAAAGTAGGTGCTGCCCTACCTGTAGAAGAAGTTTGGTTTCATTGCGGTGTATTTGTTTAGTGATGGAGAAAAATCTAGTTGTTTTGTAAAGAAACTGAAGAAGGATCAGAATCTTTGCCTTCGATTTTCTCAAAACAGCATTTTTCGGGATTGCCTGTGCTTAAAAGCGACCATTTTTACCTTGTTTTAACCGCGGTCAGACGAAAATGAACAAGCAATTAAGATTGTCTTAAACACCCGCTTAGCCTGTCAAAATCACAGATTTCATTTTTTTTTTAAACGTTCTTTATAATAGCCTGTATAGTTTGATACATAGGCTACAATTTTGATCTCTTCAATATGCAGCGATTATAATAGCTAACAAGCTACATATGGCTTGGGGAAAGGATTTGCCATTTTAATTCCATGATGATGATGATGATGATGATGATGATGATGATGATGATGATGATGATGATGATGATGATGATGATGATGATGATGATGATGATGATGATGATTCTTTGTCACCACTCACCACCAAAAGCTGCCCAATGTCCACAACATCCACAACCAGCACAAAGACATTTTAGAAAAATCTGACAA
>NW_004797306.1:910955-913108 GCF_000002075.1 Aplysia californica
TAGGTCTCCCTCACTTATCCCCCCCCCCCTCCATAAACCCGACCCTCCCGCCACTCTCTCTCTCTCTCTCTCTCTCTCCCCCCCCCCTCTCTCTCTCTCACACACACACACACACACACACACACACACACACACACACACACACACACACACACACACACACACACACACACACACACACACCCTTCTTCTGTCTCCTCCTTTTGCCTCCAACTGGGATGCCTCTATACATTTCCTCTTTCATCACACGTTCACACAATTAACTTCCTGTCAGCCTCTCGTAGAGATACAATTGATATCCTTGATGACTAGCATCAATTTCTTTACAATTAGCCCCTTGGCCTTTCACCCACTTAGTCACTTCCGTCTAGCCTGTAACCACACGTAACCCTAAGACTCCCTTTGTTAGGCCCATTTCACTGCTAATATACAGCGCTCGTTTAGTTTTTTTCTCAGTTGCTCCTGAGGAAGCCCACAGGGCGAAACGTTGAGCTATTAAACAAATTTAAACATTTTATATTGTTTTTTTATTTTTGTCTAAAATTAAAACAAGACTCTCCCTCCTACCCTGCTTACCAAAAAATGATGATGATGATGATGATGATGATGATGATGATGATGATGATGATGATGATGATGATGATGATGATTTGCTTTGATTACTTATTGATATGATCATTATATTATAATCAGCATCATTTTCATATTGTCATATTGTATATTAGCATAATTGTTTTTTTTCTTTTTTAAAAATATATTGGACAGAGATGGTAAATTAGTGTTTTGTTTAACTGAGGTTTCAGTACATTTGCAACCTAGATTAGACAAGAATGGTTTAATATGCTAGCTATCTTATGACCATTAGGTCTACCAAAGAAGTATGAATCATCAGATTACATAATAAGTAAGTACATGTATATAACCTTTACAATTACAAACTGGTTTATCTGTACTGGGTTTTATTATTCGCTTGTTTGGCTTTATTTACTTTAAAAACAATTTTTGCCTTCATCCCTTCCTGGCTATCTCTGCTTCCCCCCCCCCTTTCCCCCCTTTCTCCTCCCTTCTCTCGTGTCTACCCCTCTTGTTTCTTTCTTCTCTGGCCAGTGGCCACACCCTCATTATGTTCGTTTCGTTTAAAAATAAAACAACAGAATGGAAAAAAAGTTATGCTTTTGTAAATATCCTTCAAAAGAATGGTTCACTAAAAACTTATTTGGGAACTTTCCCGGAAAAGGTGAAAAGGAAGTGAAGTTAGGATAGATTGTAAACATTTTTAACAATAGCAGCAGCCTCTGCCTTATAACGTTTGCCTGTGACGTGTGTTTCAAACAAAATGACAGATCGACATCGCCAGTCGGGGAATTTGATTGAAGGCATTGGAAATGACGTTCTTTTGGGAGTTGGTGCTTTGTTTGGTGCACTAATCCCAATGTTTATCTTTGTTACCAGAAGGTGAAAGTGAAAAAAACTGTCTGTAGACTGTCACTGTGTAGGAGTGTAGGGTGATCTTGTAGTTACCGCTCGTTAAAGTCCACGATCCATTTGTTTACATCCAGAGAAGAAATCCAGAAGTCTTGATGACCAAATACTATTTGAAATACGCTACACACAAAGAGCAGGGATGCTACCTAACTGCAAAACATCAAATTAGGATAACATTCAGGGAGGCATGCCCGCCTGAACTGAACCCCCCACATCCATATTTTTATTAGGTCAGGGGGGCGCCCCCTTGAAACCCCCCTACTTGACTTTAACGAACGAAACTATAAAATCGCCTAAAGTAGGAGTAGGCCTAGAGATCTAGATTCTAGATCTAGATTCTAGTCTAGGACTAGATCTAGATCTAGAATGTAGATACAACAAGCGGATAGCTAGAGAACGACAACTAATCTAGATCTAGATCTAGATCTAAATGCCATTGATTGGCCGATATTTATAATAACTGCCATCTTGTTTGACCTAAGATTCTCCACTACCAAGAAGTTTCAATTGCCCTATCCGCCCGAGACTTGGACGCTACCTTGAGCTAGTGCGTGTTGGCCCGTGGTATGAGTGTAAACAAACGTTCCAGCGCTCTTGATTGAAAGCGTGCAATTCAGAAATTCTGCCTGCGGGCAGTGAGAGAGGGAGGGGGGGGGGGGGGGTGGAGG
>NW_004797306.1:917678-939058 GCF_000002075.1 Aplysia californica
ATTAAGATTCAAAGGATGATGGACAATCTGAGGAAGGGTGAGAGATGAGTTCATTTAATATCTATCTATTAATCAATCAAAATTAAGAAAAAAAATAAGCCTAGGGTCAAGGCACTGCATTCCTTAAAAATAATCGTCGGTTCTGCTAGGGATAACAATTAAATATGTTTTTTGTGTTTAAAAACAAATTATGCCAATTCTAACATAACAAAGAAAAACTATTACTAACATTATTTCATCAAACAGCTTTCAGTTAAGGCTATTATTTTTAAAAACATACTACTCTGGCAAGTGAATTCTTTTCTGAATTTAGAATAACTAGCTGGGCCCTCTTTCGATGAAAGGAATGATCGGTGCATTAACATCAACTGAAAGTCACTGGCCTATTATATTTACACTCTGCTGGAATGGAGCAATAAATTAATGTGGATTTTGTCCAATAGTTGCACTTGTTGCACCCGGCACCCATGTAGATGAGTCAATTAAAGTCGACCAATAAGTGAGCTCTATTATTAAATAATGACCACCGGCGAAAGTGATTAACTTGCCGCTTAAAATTTTTTAATAATTTTCCTCGTTTTTGTTTGTTGATTTTCAGTTTTCTTTTCTTCCTTCTCATTCACAGCACCTCCCCCTTTTTCCTTTTGTTAATTTGTGTTATCTTTAAACAATCTTAGCAATCCTCGTCGTCTCACACGCACGCGCGCGCACACACACACACACACTCACACCACACACACACACACACACACACACTCACTCACAACACACACAATCACTCACATCACACACACATACACCAAGCAGCTGACAATGAAACCAACCTCACGTTGCCTAGTGACATAGCCTGTCACACGCTATGCAGCAAAGCGGGGCCCTCCACGCCACGCACAAAAACCCAAAGAGCAAGTGCAATATCTTGGTAGTGGAGAATCTTTAGTTTGACCTCGCAAGAGGGATGCCCGCAGCATCATCTGAATATGATTAGAAAAATAGTGATAATTTTGCGTAGGCCTAGCGCGTGGTTTGCACTGGCAGTTTCCAAATTCCTTTCCTTTATAGATCTAGTTTTACTCTATTTGCAGCTCGGCGTCCTATTGAGTCCAGTCTCTTGTAAGTGCTTAATTTCTTGTGCTTACAAAACTTTAAAAGAAATGATCCGGATCAAAACAGTCGATCATTCGCATTGCGTTTTTTAACTTTGATGCTTTCGTATCCAAATTGACGTAGGCATACTCTTAGTCTTCTTCTTCTTCTCAGTTTATGTAGTGTACAGCATCAGAAACAATCTGGGTGGAAGAAGGGTGCTGCACTATCGCAGACAACTGAACCGAACAGTTTTGCAAGTTGCAAAGAAAATAATCGGAGTCGGCAGGCTGCCGTCATGCGTCGTATTGCCTCTATGACCAGTACTTCTATACTCTCTACCATGACTGACAAAGTGGGGAATCCCTCAATGACGTCAAACAAGATGTTACAATAAATATCGGCCAGTGGCGTTTAGTTGTCATTCTCTAGCTATCCGCTTGTGGCCTAGATTCTAGATCTAGATCTATATATATATACACTTATTTTTAAGATGTTATTTTGTAATGTTTTATGACATAGAAATACTAAGACTATCATCTATGATTCATGATAGTGATCACAATTTTGTTTAGATCTAGACTATACTATACATGAATATGAGTTCTTATGACATCTCTAGGCCTAAATAAATCTAGATCTTTTTTTTACATGACATGAAGTAGATCTAAAGTAGATCTATATGGAGCTACAACAAGCTCCTAGCACACCTCAGTTACGTATTTCTGCCATCTATTTTTGTCATCTTCCGGGGTTTCCCCCAAGACTCTTGGGTTTCCCTCGCCAGTAACTGTTGACAAGAATTGTAAAGATTGTTTATAAAAGATATCGCCATTATTTTTTTAAAATGTATTAATTAAATTTGTGTTATCTTTTATAAACAATCTTTACAATTCTTGTCCATAAATTTACCTTCTCCTCAAAGTTGTACACACACACACACACACACACACACACACACACACACACACACACACACACCACACACACAAGTGCGTGCACACACACAAACACACACACGCGCGTGCACACACAGGCACACACACACAAACCCATGCGCACACACCGCCCAAGCTGTCGGCGATGAAACCTAGTGACGAAGCCCAAATCGCACTAAGCGGCACAGCAGGCCCACCACGGTGAGATCTAGTCAACTGGTGAGGTAAACCCTGGGAGACGACAAAAATAGATGGCGTAAATGCATCATCTATATTTAGGCCAGTCACAGATGTGTGCTAGGTGCTCGTTGTAGCTTATTGTGTTTTTTTAAATGGTAAAAGTAAAGTTGTTCCCGCTTCCGATCCGGACATTAGGGATTGTCTTGTTAGTGAGACAACTTCCTGGGCCTTCGGCAAATTGTGGTAGGGTGGCCAGTTCCTTTCCACACCGCCTTTACTTCCCCAACTAGAACTCAGGTACCCATTACTGTTGGGTGGGCAGGAGGGGGCAAAAAAAACATGTATCCAAACCGAGGCTCGAACCCGGACTTTCCGCTTCGGAGACGAGCGCACTAATAAATCCGCCACCATAGTAGAGTTCTCGAATCTCAAACACGAAAGTCAAGAATTCTCGGATATCTCGAACATAATGCTCGGTCCCGTTTCAGTCCCTATGTTTTCTTTGTATTGACTTCACGGAGTTCCCGAACACTCGGAACACGCAACACTCAAATCTCGAACAAATTTACTTCGCATTTTCAACTAAAGATCAGCTTTACGGCCTTTCTGGCCGCGGGTAGGTGTTTCTTTTTGTTACAGCCAAAACGGGGTCCTTGTCTCACCACGAGAGGCTGGAGGTAGGGGGGACAGGGAAGGGGGGTTGGGGAGTGATGATGACTGCACCGCTTGACTGGCTCGCTACGGGTGCAATCATGCTGCGGGATGCGCGCTTTGGATGGCAAGAGGCAAAACTTTCTGTAGGCTAATGAAATGAGAGGAAAGGAATGATGTAGGAGTCGGCTGTGCACACGTGAGATTTTCTGCTTCCCACTTTCATTTGTTTTCTTGCTTTCACACAGTCAGCACATTCATAAAGGGAGGTGACAACATTAAAATTGTTTTAATCTTCTTTTTTACCTCCCTTGATTTTCTCTCTATTTCTTTGCAATTGGGGCTTTCACGGAGATGACGAATTGTGGAAATCTTGAACACTATTTCCAATCCCCAGCGAATTCGAGTCTTACTGTATGTCTGCTCTGCTGGTACTGACAGCATCAACAGTGATACGTGCTAATAGACTGAGATCTTTATAGCCTACTTTATGTGTGACAGCACTGCATTATTAAATTATTGTTGATGGTGATTATCAAATCTAGATTTAGAGGTCTCTGCTAATCGCCATTCTAACTCACATTTGACCCTCTGTTAATTTGTGTTCTGTGCCCTTTTTCACAGACCTCCTGGGTCTTCTAAGTCTAAGTCCTTGCCTTGAAGAACTATGTTAAATAAACAGGTTTTCATCAACTATTATGGATGACTAATTTCAGGGTAAAAGAATAGATGAACAGTAATAGATTCTGAGAGTTTGTGACTGTGAATTTTTATGGCTGGATGTGACAGTGTGATATATTAAGTTCTAATTAAGAGGTTAAGTGCCATTGGTTGAATTCTCCCTGTGGAAATTACATTTCGACTGCAGCTCAATGGCTGTTCAATGGCTGTTTTCGGCATTAACCAGACAGAGGGAAATGGAAAGCTATCAGCTTGATGTGTCAATGGAGCAAATCACATTATTTTATTCTGCTACAGCAGTTTCGAAGATTATCTCATATGTGGCCTATTCAAAATGCTGTCTGAAATGTTTGACACAGGCAACAGAGTTTTTACACACTTTGAAAAATTATTATGCAGTCCAATAAGAACCTTTAAGCAGTGCGAGGTTAATTTGATACAACTTGCATATTTTCATATTAGGTCCATAATATTAATCTCTCCATAATGGTCCATGTATACCTCAAACTCAGCTGTAGGCAGTCATTTTCGTGTCAAGTGAGCTTCAAAACCTGCTCATAGCGGTCACTTTCTAGAAGTTTTCCATCATCAATCTGTCCTCAAACTGAGATTTTTCGTTCATTAGTGCAAAGGAGCAGCTTGGCTTATTGCTGGCTAGGACTAAACGAAACAAACAAGGGGAGGGGGGGCTGGCAGGACCTACTGCAGGGCATACATATTCTTCAAACTCAATAACACGTGAGTGTCAAATGAACTGAGCACACTGCTGCTGCCGACACCTTACTTGACAGCCTATATAATAACACACCATGCAGCTGACTTCGGTAAAAATACTGTCGAATAAAACTATTAAAGGGCAATTTGATGTCTGTCTTTCAGTGACAATCAGTTACCCGTGTCAGGGTTGGGTTTTTTTGTGTGTTTTTTTTTTCTTGTTGGTTTGGGTCAACTACCAAATGGGGGGGAGTTTGAGTCTGCTAGCACAGCATTATTTTTAAAAGTTCTTATGATTGACATCAATTTTGTCAATAGAAGTGAAATTGGAAGATAAAATTAAGATTTCAGAAACGCACAATGGTGGGAACTCAGAGGGGAATGTTTTACTTCTGCACATGTGTTGTTTTTGGTGGTTTACATGTTGACCTATGTGAGAGTTCATTTTCATACTTAATGCAAGTGACCAAACTCAAACCCTTTTCAGTGGGTGGTTGGCAGGTGCTCTGGTGTGGTTTGCTTCTTATTTCCTATGAAACTTCTATCGTCCTTATTTCCCCTTCTTCTTTTTTATGTTTTTTACTCTCTTGTAACACTTCTAATCTTCTGGCGCTCATATGACCTTATATGCAGTTGCGAGCGCAGTCAAACCTCCACTAAAAAACCCTTTTCATAGCAACCACTTGTTTATTTATAACTCACTTTTCTCTTTGATACTGATTGACTGTGACAAACATGTTCGGTTTTCCTGTTGCAAAATGGAGGGTACAGTTTAAAGAAAAGGCCCCATTATTATGTTTTTTTCTAATTGATTTATAAACTTTTTTGTTATAGTTTTGTTTTGATGTTTCATTTCGATGTTCTAGACAAACGCAAGGAACAGAAATCCACCCAGACAGTGTGGATAATGTTGAGACAACCAGAGAGCAACTGCATCAAGCATCCGAGGGTGCTCAGGGACGCAACTCTCAACGTCGAGCCAACCACAGGAATGATGGAGAACTTCAGTGCCCTATTTGTTTAGGATCGGCTGCTTTTGCTGTAGAGACAAACTGTGGCCATGTTTACTGCGGTATGTGTGTGCACTACTTCTCCTCAGCAGATGATGGGTGTTTATGTAATGTATTAGTTTACATTCTGTGTCCTGTGACAATGTTGTATGTTGGCTAATTAGGTTGATGCAGGTAAGAAAATGCTGATGGCAGGGAGCGCATGGAAATGAAATATGTTCTGTTCTCTGTTGCAGTGTCTTGTGTCTTTTTAGGTTTATATTCTTCTCTGCAATATACTTGTTTTTCGACTTGAGTTTAGTTTCAGTTCACAGGTTGTAAAATGGATCTCTGTTGATACTGAAGCGTTATTCATTTTGCGGTTATCGTAGTATTCCAAGAAAGGTCAATCATTTTCCCTCATTCTGTTCTCTAGTCTTTTGCTCTCCTTCCATCTTCCATATGCTGAAGTTTTTCATCATTTTGTTCACTTTGCCGGCATAGCATGATTAGTGAAATGGCTGTGGGCCATCTTGATCTTTCTTGTGCCTCTTTCTGATTCTTGCTAATCATGCCTTACCATATTTTTCCTAGAATCTTTTTAAGACATCTCATGTTGTAGGTATTATACTTTTTCTCATTTCCAGAAGTGTAGTCTTTTATATATGTGAGGCAGCATGGTGAAATCAGGCGCTCGTCAAAATAATGAAATCGTAGAAACATGCATTCTCCTGCCAGTTTTGAAATTTTTATTGAATTTTTATTTTTTGGCTTAACCTCTTTTATGTCCATATAAAAAAATATTGATTAAAGGCACAAAGACTCTTTAGCTATTCAAGTTACTAAACTTTGGCAGCCATTTTCTTGCTGATTTTATCACTGAAACCAGGCGACCTCACTTTCTTCAATCGTAAATATCCTGAGTTCTACTCAAGATAAATGATTTATTTAATTGGAAGCAATGCAAACCAATCAGCTTTCAGATGATACCAATAACTCCACATGCCCAAAAATTGATGAGCGCCTGATTTCACAGCGTCGTGACACATATACTTTCATCTTGGCGCCGTGACACATATACTTTCACCTTGGCCTTATGGTTGAGATTCCTGTTACACAAAACTCTTTTTTGATAGCTTACTCCTTTGTCCATTCATATTATTTAATCCATTCCGGGCAAACATTTGGACCGTAGTTAGTAGACAGTATTTTTTAAAAAATTTTTATACTATGTATGTGCATGAAAAATTATGCAAAGACAACAAAAAACATTGTATGATACTACCCTTCTCTTAAGTGTCCTTTACTAAGAGCTCTTTTCTATGGAATTGCCTTGTCGCAGGTGAATACGTAGAATGATTTTTACTCTTATTTGAAAGAGTGCTTATTGTTTTTCCTATTGTGTAAAATGTAAATAATAATTTTTTTTACACACTATTGTAATTTTGTCAAATGTAAATAATAATTATTTGACAAACTGTGTTGTAATATCAATAACCAGGGGTGGTGATCCCCATGCATTGTGCACTGTGTATAATTTCCCATTCTTATATTTCAGGCCACTGTATGATCACCTATTGGCAACACCAGACCTGGTTGGGTGCTGTCAGGTGTCCTTCATGTCGCACACAGGTTTGTTTGTTTCAGAACAGTGTATATTACTTTCGTAGTTACCCCAATATAGCTTGACATGACCCTGCCTCTGGAAATTCTATGCCGTTACAGTGGACATATTCTAAACTCTCGTATCATCATCAAAAGGTTTCTTCATTTTGCATTGGTGATATCGAACTCTGTAATAAAAAGAGTCAACTGGTATAGCAAATTGTCTCGATATTATGATGTCTTGCTATCTCCAAAACCCAACGGAGATAGCAACTGAATACCTTTTTGAGAATAACATATGTGAGGCATCATGATGAAATCAGGCGCTAGTCAAAATAATGAAATTGAAGATATTTGCATTTTTCTGCCGGCTTGGCAATTTTATTCTCATTTTTGTCTTTTCGCTTAACACCTTTTATGACTTGTGTTCGTTCTTTTCTTGAAGCGCTGATAAGTTGTCGTTTTCTTATTATTATAGAAGTTTCTAATTGTGACTCAAGTTATTCCAGTATATCGACAGGAGTTGTCTCGAAAATTATTCTACGTACTCGGTATTTCAGTAGTTTTCATTATAAATGGATCCCACTGTGCACATATCACAATCATGGGGAGTCAAGTAAGATTATAAAGAAACCCTCTCCTTACACATGACGCGACGTCCAATAGCACACAACCGTTGCCTGCGATCGGTCCATGTAGCGATTGAGGGTCTCGTCACTTGCAACAGACTGGGAGTATGACAGGTTTAGAGCATCACCATTGGTCAAAATACCTAGCCAAGTAGTACCGGTCGTCATGCCGTGTGTGGTGTGGTGTGGTGTGTGTGTGTGGGTGTGTGTATGGGTGTGTGTGTGTAGGATTTTCATCTTCAATTCCACCCAATGCAAGTTTTGTGAATCTGATTTTATTTTGTTTTTTTAACGGACAGCAGGAGGAGGAGGAGGAGGATGGAGGAGGAGGACTTACACAGGATTGGCCATGTACGGAATAAAAAATGTCAGTGGCTCTTACAACTGATGGACTCTTGTCCATCTTGACATTAAGATTTGCCACAGTCTTTCTTCTGTGAATTGCCAGTCACTCGAGGGCTTACCCAGTCACGTGCATCTAAACGTCGCGTCGTGCATCAGGAGATAGTTTTGTCACTTTTGTTGCATGTGACTAAAAATTTTCGTGCGATGTAGTCGCACAGAAAGATACACACCCTGCGACTCATCACTAGCAACTGTCGTCGTGCATAAGAAGACAGGCTAAGTGCCAACATGGGGTCTAAAGAACAAAAGAGAGTTGACTGAAAAGGGCACAGGCATTTTCTCTAATGAAATAAATATCTGATAAGATTTGTAGCCTTACCCCACCTCTCTTTCTTTTTTTTTCCAGTCCTAATCCTGTTCTTTGTATTTTGCCCAGTGAACAAATCTCTGTTTGCTTTTAAGAGTATTTCAATAAAACATCTACTAGCTCCCCCCTCCCCCCCCCCCTCTCCCACCTTCCCCCGTTTTTCCTTTTTCTCTTTTTTCTTTACCTACCAGCCACTTTATGACCTTGTAATTTTTCTCCTGGTTTTGATTTATGTTCACCATTTCCTGCAGATCCAGACAGTTCCTTCAAAGTTCAGTTGTTTGGGGGTTTGTTTTTTTTCCTGCTATTATTTTTCTTCCTTTTTTGGGGGGGAACCCCTTATAACCATGTTTGTTCATGTTATGTGTCTAGTGGGTCTTTGAGATACGGTCTCAGTTTAGAAATAACACTTGTCAAGCTGTTATACTTCTGAAGCATTCTACGGTTTCCATTTTCATAAGTCACATCCAGCAGAATTGTGAAAGTTCAGCAGCTTCTGCAGTGGTGACTGCATCAAAATTAAAGGAGTCAGTGGTGTGTTGTGTCTCTTCAGGTGTCACTGCTTTTGCTGAACTTCACGGCAGAAGAGCATGCGTCAGAGAGTGATGAAAGGCGCGATGTGATTGAAAAGATTAATGCATACAATCGGAGATTTTCTGGAGAACCAAGATCGGTGAGTTACTTATATATCCCTGAACCCTTTGCTGGTCTCTCTACTTCATCTTGAATGCAAAGAAAGTTAAAAGCAAAAAACATGATGCTAAGAATTCCTCAATGTACTCTATCACAAAGATTATTTGTGTGAACCTGTCTTATTATGATGATGGAAAAATCAGTGACTCTGTATGTCTTTGTATGTCGTATTAGTTCAGCTGCTTCATGGCATCCCTGGGTTGTCTACAGTCATTACAAACATCTTCCTTGTTATCTATAATAAAACTATGTTTGGCGGTGGTTGGCGGGTTCTCTGGTGTGGTTTGCTTCTTCTTTCCTATGAAACATCTATCGTCCTTATGTCCCCTTCTTCTTTTTATGTTTGTTACTCTCTTGTAACACCTCTAATCTGCTGGCGCTCATATGACCTTATGCAGTTGCGAGCACCGTAAAACCTCTACTAAAACTAAAACAAAACTATGTTTATTGCTCGATCATTCATTTCTACTGTTTGTTGTTTGTTTTATGCCAAGAAGTTGCACAAGGGCTGAGTTATTGGGAAGTGTGTGATGCTGAAAACTTGGATGACAAAACTGGTTGCGTACAAAGGAGAAATAGCCTTCTGTGTACTAAAAGTAAAGAAGGTATTATTTTCCTACTTTGTAGAATGCAGGAGCTTTTACAGGACATGAGGATGGGAAGCACTTCTGTATCAAGCGACCACCTTAATTAACACACACAATAAAGAAGAGGCCTAACCCTAACCCAAGCCCAAACCCCTCGTGGTCCAGAGGTATAGGTCTCTGCCTCTCAATCAATAGGTCACGGGTATCAAGGAGTGTTGGCCTACGTATACATCCAGGCAAGTCAAAAGTAGTGAAGCTAGAAAAAGTTTCAAGCTCTGCTGTGACATTGGAAGACACTCCCCTGGAAGAAGTGGACTCCTTTACCTACCTTGGAAGTGTCATCGATGGTAAAGGTGGAACCGAGGCAGACGTTAAAGCAAGAACCGCCAAGGCAAGGTCAGCCTTCAAGCAATTATCAAAAGTCTGGAAAGCAACCAACATCTCGCTGCTCACCAAGATTTGACTCTTTAACTCCAACGTCAAGTCTGTGCTCCTCTACGGCTGCGAAACTTGGAAGACAACGAAAACAGTACTGAATATAGTCCAGACTTTCATCAACAGATGTATGAGGAGTATTCTAAAAATTAAGTGGCAGGATAGAATAAGAAATGAAGAACTGTGGGAAAGGACAGGACAAAAGGATATAGAAGTAGAAATAGGACTAAGAAAGCGGCGATGGATGGGACACACCTTAAGAAAGCCCAGCGGAAACATCACAAGACAGTCACTGTAGTGGAACCCACAAGGAGCACGAGGCAGGGGTAGGCCACAGGAAACATGGAGGAGATGAGTGGAAAGGGACATGAGAGAAATGAAGCTCACTTGGAACGAATTGGAAGGATGGCTCAGGACAGAGATAAATGGAAGGAGCTTGTATGTGGCCTATACCCTGCCAGGGGTGAAAGGCATTGATGATGATGAATACGGGTTGTGACAGAAAATTTTCTTCTCTAAAATTTTCTACTGTCACATCTTTTCCTACTCTCTAACAATGTTCTGTCGTCTGCTTTCGTCTCCACTTTCTGCCCCCACCCCCTCACCTACTTTGCCCCTCCCCTGGGCTCCTGACTCTTTCTGCAGCCCTTCTACTGCTGCTCCTTAGCTTTTTCTTACTACTGTCTTTTAGCCGGACCCCTGATCTTATGGTAGGTAAGATCTAACATCTAGACTTCTCGGATAAGGGCAAAATATCTCGGAGGTCCCTTGTGCAATTTGTGCACGTTAAAGGTCCCTTGGTTGTTCAAAATAGATAAGAGTAGGCTTTGGCCGCCACCTGGTCAAAATTCAAAATTTCCTACCAACTGAAAATGTTTAGTGTGTCCTGTGCGCTCACATGATCTTTTGCTATTGCGAGCCCTGTAAAACACTTGCAAAAAAAAAACAACCTCCCCAGGCCCAAACCCAGACTCGCAGCCAAACCCAAACCCAAATCCTAACCTCAACACTAACTTTAATCCTCTACCTATTTCATAATGGTCGCTCCCTGAGGATGCGCACTACCATTACTTCCCCTTCTCTCAAATATTGTATTGATCACTTCCCTTGTATTTTGATAGCTTTAGCCAAGACTAACAGCTGGTTGGGCTTTATTTTTTTGTTTGCGTTTTCTTTGCTTACTACCGTCACAGACCTTTCTCAGAAGTGGTTTGAGGGTGCTACTGGTAGATTTTTCTTCCTTTCTTTCACTCTGTTGTTTTTGGTCTTACTTTTTTTTCCCCTTGCATTACCATAATTGTGCCGATGTGCCTTTCTTTACTCTACCTCAAACTGACTTACTCCAGCAGGACAACTCTTAATGGTACGTTCATGTTGCATCTCAAACATAACAAGGACCAATCAGAGATCTTCTTTCCAAGATATCACCAATACAGATCATTTCTTAACTACATGTGGATGCCTTTTGGGGAGATTTGGGGAAAAGGGGTGGGGGGGAGGGAAGGGGAGAGAATATTTGTATTTTGAGTTATGAAGAGTGTTGGAAAGTGGAAAAATAGTTACACACTGGTGTATGTTGCATGTTGCTTCGTCTGGCTGTCTTGATAGATCACAGTGATATCATGAGAGGTAACTTTTGAGATTTTCTTAAATTTTCCCTTTTGTCCACCATTTATAACTGTGCTGCTGACAAAATTTTGCTATGTATTGAGAAGAAATGATCTTACCTTTGTATAAGTACTTGTAGGAAAAAGATATCTCTTTTTCACAAAAGTGTTGACTTTTGGGCAAAACATTTTTTAAGGCATCATGCCTTTTTTGCAGGAGTTTATTGTAACATAAGAGAATGTTTTCACAGAATTTAAAGACAACTTCAGAGGCTTAAAAAATACTAGTCCTTTGATTAGTATCTGGAGAAAAAAGACTTCTGCGCAAAAAAACAGTAGATCTAGTACCTCCTTAGATTTTACACATCCTTCACAGTAGGCTACTGATATAAGGGTTTCTGTGAGTGATTGTAAAGTAGTTGCATTTCTTTCACTCTTTGAAATTGTTATTTTAAAATTTTGGTAAAATTTATATTTTCATAAATTTTGTGCTCCATTGACATTGACAATTTAGTCGGTTGAGGCTCTAAAGAGCCTGTTTGACTATCTGGTAATGAATGACTATGCATGGGGTGCAGGCTAGACAAATCAGTTTTGGCGAGTGGGGTTGTAGATAGTCGTGAGATCTTTCCAGTATTCGTCAAGACGTCTGGTTAAATGTGTCCATGTATTGATCTTGGTGTGTTGAGTAGTGAAATGGCACATTTCGTATCATATTCAATTGAGCTACTATTTAGAAAACTGAAAGTTACCCAAAAGTTTCGAGTGCTTTCATTTTTTTTTCGTCTCGGCTGGCGGCCCGAATTTGGGAAGCAGGATCAAGTACTCAATCTTCAAAATGATGTAGCTTGTGTTTTGAACTTTAGAAGAACATTTGCAAAAGCAAAGTCTCGACATTGATTTATGAAGACTTTTTATGACACCTTGCCCATAAAATTGTGCTTTGATCTTACGATTCATGGGTTGTTGGCAGGTGTTCTGGTGTTGTTTGCTCTTTCTTTCTCCTATGAAACATCTATCGTCCTTATCTCTCCTCTTTCTTTTTTTATCTTTGTTATTCTCTTGTAACAGCTCTAATCTTTAGCACTTGTATGACCTTGTTGTGTTGCAAGTGCCTTAAAACTCCTACAAGAACTAAAAAAACAATCCCAAGAATGCATGGTATTATTATTACAAGGTTTCACTGTACATCCACATAAACTTCATTATTCCTCATCTTCTTCCAAGAGTTAGAATGAGTATATTGGTGAAACATTGTTGCAACTTCTATAAACTCAAATCCTTTTATTTTAACATTTCTTTTTTGTTTTTTTTTTGGTTCACAGATTCGAGAATACTTACAAGATCTTCCTACTTTGCTACGTCATGCATTTCACGAGTTCTTCAGTGTAGGAGGTCTCATGTGGATGTTCAGACTCCGGATCGTCATTTTGGTCTTCGGTGCACTGCTATATTTGATTTCGCCTCTTGATATTCTCCCAGAAGCTGCTTTTGGCATCATAGGGTTCTTGGATGATTTTTTCATTATTCTTTTGCTGGCCGTGTACATCAGTATATTTTATCGTCAAATTGTTGCTGCCAGAGGCGGAGCAGCAGAATGAATGGAATGAATATAATTTAGTAGTAAGAGCTCCCTAACCCTTTTCTCAACCAGGTGATGACTTTTAAAATGGTGTTTTCCAGCAACAGTAGGCCACGGCATAATTCACGAGTTTGGCATACTTAGATTCAACCTCTCATTGTGAATGAAGTAACTGCAAACATAGATCATGCTAATTTATTTTTTTTACCAAAGTGTAAGAGATTAGAGCCCCTTATGTCTTTGATGTTATATGAGTTTTCCGATTTGGTACAGTAAGTCCTTTGTTGTAGACAGATAAGATTGTGCAGCATTTCTATCATGTTTTCATATTCTGCGACAGTATGGGGTTTAGTTAAAACATATGCTAAAGAAGAGAAAGTGTTTGTTGAAAGAGGTGTGAGGCTTGAATAGAACTAAGAATGAATGTGACTGTATTGCAAGGTGTGTTTGTCAGAAAACCAGTCCTCCCTGAAGTAGGATGTGCCATAAGGTAAGAGTTATAGGTTTGATAGGCTTGATGTGCTTGATGTGTATGAAATATGTTTTTAAAAAAATAGTTTTGTCCATTTTCTTCCATTATTGTATTGAACCTGTCAGTCTGGAAGTTATGGATGGTTGGATGATACCCAAGATAGGCCTTACTTTTTACTCATGGCCTGTCTGTCTGTCTGTTTTGCTTGTTTTAGAGCATGCAATGGCTGACGCTGTGTACATGGACTTCTCTTTTCTCAAACCTAGTCTCTAGCACTCTTTAACAACCTGATTGTGTTGATATAGGCATCTTAACCTATACCATTTTTGTCTATAGCACATAATATTCTGTTCTGTAGTTTCCTTTTTCATTTATCTTTTGCAAGATATTCTGATAGCAGTTTTCACCATGTCCCAGGACTGTGACGTTAAATGAGGGCTCTGTAGTTTACTGTACAATTTGTGCTGCTGTAAATCTTAATAATTACGGGAGTCTGTCAAGTGCCCCATGAGGTCAAGATACGTTCTATTTATTCTGCTTCATTTTTGCCGCCCATTACCAAAGTTGCAATACTTCCTGAATTATGTGTATTTATTGTGTGGTAGTTTGAGCAAAATGTGAATGTAATTGTTTGTGAAATGGAAATTTCGTATGTATGTGCTCTTTATGGGTTTTGGAAAAGTTCAAAGGTCTCTTTGGTATTTGTTCCTGTTTCTTCTTTTTTGACAGGCCGTAGTATGAACCATGGACAAACTATGGTCTGCGGGCCAAATCTAGATGGCAAGCAATTTGTCTGGCCCTCAAGTTGACTCAGTAAATAGTCATGAATATGGTAGGCTATGAATTAATTGATAAAAAACAAAACTGCTCATCTTGAAAATCAAAAATCATAGTTTCCAGCCCAGCTGTCAGCAATGGATCTTATATAATTTATCTCATGAAATGTCCTTGAGTGGCGTATGTTATTGTGTCAGTTTTCGTCCCATTTTTCAAAGCTTGGGTATTTTGACCAATTTCAAGCAATGTTCTCCTGCTTTAGCCCACGAGATATTAAGAATCACTTAAACCTGTTGATAGAGTTGGGAAAACGAACCTATGATCTTACGATTTTGAGTCCCAATGCTTTATATCCCCTTTGTGCAAGGGGCATTAAATCTATACAGCTTTTCACATTTCCTAATCTCTTTGTGGCCTCCCCTTATGTCAAGCTCTATGTGCTATCCAGAACAAAGTGTTCTGTAAGGTTTTCTGAGGGGAGTTAAAATGTTTACTGTTGTTTGTATGTTTTGAAAGAAAAACTGTGCATTACACCTATATTTATATTATCTCGTAGGCCTACGGACTATTGCAACTCACTCCTTATAAAGATAACAATAGAACTAATGAATAAACTGCAAAGACTCCAGAACCAAGGTGCGAGAGTTGTTCTCAAAAGGCTTATACAAAAACACGCAACACTTGTTTTTACAGTAATATTGGCTCCCTATTAAAGCCTGTATTTATTTCAAATGGACAGTAAACTGTTGTAAGTGTTTAAACGATCTGGCACCACAATATCTTTCTAATTATTTTTTGTATGAGTATATTCCGTCTCAAAATTTACGATCCATTAATAAAAGATAACTCACGACTGTGCTTTCTAAAACAAACAAAAATAGAGATACAGCTGTTTCAACAGTTGCGTCCTCAGTGTGGAATTCCCTCCCACGAAATTTAATAGAGGTGCTTACCTTGACTGCATTTAAATCCTGTATAAAAACACACTTATTTAAATCTCATTTTACTGACTAGTTTTATTGTTTTTCCGACAGCAAGTGTAGTCAGTAGCCATGGTGATTGCCTTGGTGTATGTTTACTTCATTAGATTACGAGTGTATATTTTGCATTTAAAAGAATTGTTGCACACTCAATTGGCCAATATACATGAAATGTTGATTTGAATCTATTTTATTGTGAAGCACCTAGAGCCATCAGGGAGTGGGCGTTATAAATAGAAGTGATCTTTATTGTTATTATTTATTATTATATTTTATGGGTGCCCACTAAATTGTTTATACTTTTATCAGTATGTATGACATTGTGGTGAAATCGGTCTCTTGTGAAAATAATGAAATCAAAGTAAATGACATTTCTCCACCTGTTGGTAAATTTTTAAAGAATTTTTTATTTTGGGCTCAATGGGAGCATTACACTTGCGAACCTTATTTTTCAAAACCTCACAACTGCGAACCTATTCAATTTTGAGCAGATTTAAACATTGCACTTGGAAACCTATAGTGGCTGAACAAAAATTAAAGCATTGTATGTATGAACCTAACGATTTATAATCGAGTTGTACTCGTACTCGTAACGCTATGGTTGATGAGGATGGCTGTTCACTTCTTCAATCATAATGCATTCCCCCTCTGTGTTTACAGGCTTCAGACTATCTGATAGTGGTATGAGGCCGCATTAGGAATGTTTTGTCTCTAATTTTATTGTTCACAGTACTGGTTAAAACAATGTAC
The DNA here is from genome assembly GCF_000002075.1 of Aplysia californica. Lineage (NCBI taxonomy): Eukaryota > Metazoa > Mollusca > Gastropoda > Aplysiida > Aplysiidae > Aplysia > Aplysia californica. The sequence goes on from NW_004797306.1 coordinate 933,747, forward strand.
ACTACTTACATGATATGATAGACTCTTCTTATTCCAGAGCTATTTAAAAGCATACTTTCTTCAGGAACTTGTCTTTTTCAAGAAAAATTAGCAAAGCCACGTCTGCGGAGGCTGTTCACCCTGGAAGCGACCTCGTTGAATCCGAGCTTGCTGATTTAAGTGTTTGTTGAATCGGGGTTATTATTATTGATTTTAAAGAAGAAAAAAACTGGGGAATTCATCTCCTTTCGTTGAATCCGAGCTCGTTGAATCCGAGTTCCACTGTACATGTATCAATGACTACGTATACCCAGAAATTGAAGAGAACCTGATTCCACCATGTTGCGACACATATATATTTTTTGGGCGCCCACTTGGTTGTTTTTAGTTTGGTCAATATTGTTTATTCTTTGCATTCAAGTTGATGCTGATAACTCTTTGCTGTGGTTGTGAACAATAGGCCTGTAAGGCTGAGCTCAGTGATTGCTGGTCCCACCCACCCCCTCGACTCACTCACCCAGTTTTGACTCCCAATCTGTCACTTCTTGCCTTTTCTCTGTTCTGTAATCTGGCAGTAATAGAGATCTTTGTCTGAGCCACTCTGGTTTGAACCCCTGTTCAGTTCTTCTGAAAGTTTATGTTAATTAGATATCCTCAAGTGAATTGAGCGGAATGTGTTTATATTCTTTGTGTAAGTGTACATACTGCAATAATTTGATAGTGCCTTCTCTTGAAAGATAGACAACTTGAAGACTGTATAGTGAACAATTGAATAGTGTCTGTTGTTGCAAGTTTTGCCAAACTTTAGGTAATCAGTTCTTGCCTATGTCTCAGTTTCAACTACTTCTGTTCCTTTCTTGCCTTTTCATGAACAAGGGTTTTGTTAGTTCGTGTGGAATGTGAGTGCTTGGTTGGAGGGCGCCTTTGGTAGATCCTACTTCTTTACTTTCCCTCTGTTGTTTCTGTCTGTCTGTCGTCTTACTTTTTCCCAGCACTAAATGACCATTATTGTGTTGGTGGGTTTCTCTTTACTCAAAGACAGTTGGAATGTTCTGTTCATGTATGTAAATATGCAACATAACCAGCTGGACTGTGGGTGGTTTGCAGATGTTCTGTGTGGTTTGTTCCTTTTTTTTCCTATCAAATATCTATCGTCCTTATCTCTCCTCATCCTTTTCTTTGTATCTTACTCTCTAGTAAAGCATCTCATCTTTGGCACTTATGTGACCAAATTGTACTGCAATTGCTGTAAAAATTGTACTAGAAATAGAACTAAACCAACTTAATTCCTCACTGTGAGTGTGAGGAACATTTTGTGAAAGGGTTTTTAGATTAACTGTTGAATGAAAGGGCTAAAGCTTTCAAATTGCTGCATTGAAATATCAATGACGACAATGATTAAGATGGTAAACAAATTTGAGTGTGCTCATATTTTGTATGTGTAAACTCCTGTAGACCTTCAAGACTATCACATGGTTTGTTTTTGTAGTGTAATGTATGTGTCTGTGCACATGTGATTATTTTTTGTACGTTTTGTTATAACCCCCCCCCCCCCCCCCCCCCCCACCAAAGAAAAAAAAATATGTGGGATCAGGAATTAAGATTTTTTTTTGCTGTTTAGGGAGACTGACTTTCTAACTCTCAAACTTTCAAACTTGTTTTTAATATCACCTGTTTCACTCGCACTCCACTTTAAGAACCTCATCTTATTTTTACAGGCAAAATGAAAAATTAATTTTTTTCCTATATTGTTGTGGGCATGGTTTTATGTAGCAAGGCAGAAAGTTGTATGGATTTCAGTCAGAATTCTTAACTACTGAAGATATTCATTATTCATCCGCATGAAATCATAGTTTCCCATTAGTCAGAGGTTTATCTTTTGTTGGGAAATTTGTCATGGTCACAAAAGTATCTATAATATGTTGTAGCAGTGAGGTTCCTCACAGTCACACATACATAAGAGACCCAGTTTAGTTCCGGATTGGGGGTGAATTTTTATCGAGTATCTCTATCTTTGTGCTTGGATCCTGTATCCCTCTCAGCCCTGGTTGGCCCTGACAGGCAGGGTCAGAAGCCTGCCTTGAAGATAATCTAACTTGTGTCGATGTGTGTGTAAAACACCTACATGTACCTACATTTTTTCACTGTCACAATTTCAAAACAAGTTGAACATGTTAACTTTGTGTTACTATTTTACAAGTTACGTAACTTGCTTCAAAACCAGTGATTTGATTCTTGCTTCAGTTTTCTGCTGTTTCATTTGTTGAGCAAGTAGGACTTTCATTTATACATATCTGATCCAGGAATGTTTCTTCCTGAGTTTTTCAGAAGGAGACTTGTTTTACGAGCTATACCATAAACTCGGAATCAGTTTGATATTCTTCAATAAGGCTGTCTTTGCCCAGTTTATCTTATACTTATATACCACAATCTTCGCACCGTTCTCATTGTTTGATGGTTCGCTTTTTGCTGCTAAATTTAATTTAGCTAAATAACATTTTTGTTTACTAGAAATTTAAATATCTGATCACAGAGAAATCATTTAAAATAGGTCACACTAAGAACAGGATGGTGCCCCCCCCCCCCCCCCCCCAAAAAAAAATGTGGGGATAGAAAGTCATTAGCATAACCAGCATAGGAGACCACTGTGAAAGTGAAATATTATTTCTGAACGACTTTCCTTTCATGTTGTGGATATACAATGTAGTTGCCTTTTCTTTAAAAAATAGGTTGATTATAAGTACTGTTTGTTTTTCTTTACAGAAGAATATTATGCCATGGTGCCACAAAAGAGATTTTGGGGCTTTCTGTTAATGCAGTTCACAAAAGGCAGCAATTGTTTTATTTTAGAGAAGAGTAACATTGAAATCGGAGCCTGCAATATGAAAAGAGATACATATTTCATGGCTTCCTGAAATAGGAAGTAAGTCAGATTCCCAATCTTATAAATTACCTTTGCTTCGAAAACAAAAATCAATCTTGGCTACACACAACTCGACTGCTCAGTATGAGACTGTCATACGTCACTTTTCAAAATGGCGTGTGGCAGAGTCTGACACTATGCTATCAAGTGTGTTATTATCCCGTTTTTTTCTTTTTTTGTTACCACCCTTCTCACCATGAAGTTACGGCCTTTTAACATCACGCATAAATTATTCTTAGAATATCAGAAGATACAATGTTGTTAATTTTTCATTGTTTAGTTTTTGTTGCATGTCGTTGAAGGGTGCTTACTCTTTTTCTCTCCCTCTGTTCTTTCTGTTAATAACTGTTATTGTATCGATATGCTTCTGTAGACTCAAAAGAATGTACCGTGTTTATGCTGTCATATTTTTGTTTGGCAATTGTTGTTGATGACAGTGATTGTGGAGCTGAATGGTTGCTTGTTTAGATAATAATGATAATTGATAATTACAATTGTATTCATATATAGCACATAGCCTTGCTCTACAACATGCTCTATGGGCTTTACAACTATCTGGAACACTCAGAAACATTCTTGGCTTCCCTGGAATCAAACAATGCAAGTTGGGAATCGCATACACTAAAACACTATCAAACTGACAAGATCTTTTGCTGTCTATTGTGGGGTACCCATTCCCATCTGGGTGAAGTGAGGAAAATGTGTGTAAAGTGTCTTTCCCAAGAACACAAGATCGGGCGGCTGACAGATTCACACCCTTGAACTTACAGTTACAGCACAGTCGGAGAGCCTAACCTCTAGACCACCGTCATCTTTGATAACTTTTCTCTTGAGCTGAGATGCTTTAATTCTTCTGTTGTCAAATAAGGTGACTGGATGTCATCACTGGCACAGCAGGTCATCTTTTTATTCCTCTTGGTCATTCCAGTCTGTCATGCTTTTATTGTCCTTGCACTAAATGGCTGCTTTCTTTTGGATGTGATTTTCTTTACTCATCCTCTAAACTTGTTGTTGTTAATTGTTTTGGTAATTACATTTTGCTGTTATTATCTGAGTCGTTGATAGCTTGAGAGTGCTGTGTGAGATGTGTGTTATTATAAAATTGTAGAAAGTTTCCTTGGAGTTGCAGGTTGTAGAGTTCTTATTTCTTTACTTCTTGAAGTGTGACAATCTTTGAATAAATGAATGAGTAATTTGACCCCTGTGCAGCATAGAACCATAGCTGTTAAATTATTTGAGCCCCTTCCTTTGTTTGCATATATGGTGTTGCTGAGAGATGCACGCTGAGAAGAATGTTGTTACTCTACCACTATGTTATGATGTTATGTTAATATTATATAATAAATTATTGCCTTACAGTTTCCAGAATTGTGGTTTGCTTTTTGCTTTTTTTCACATTGATAAAGTCTTTTTCATGGAAGTGAAGTTTTTTTTTATTACAGTTCTTTTTTTCTGTAATCAAATTTTAAAAAGATGAATAGGATAAATACTTGGGATTCAATTTCAGGTTAAAATTGGAGGAGGAAAATGTAATCATAATAGTATAGGTAGCTGGATAAAAGTATCAAGAATAATGGTAATTACGGAGGGAGGGATTGGATAGCATCACTGGTAGTTCATACCACTTTTTCTTTCCCTCTGTTTGTTCTTCTTAATTTTTCCATAGAAACCATTACGAGAAGAAGACAAAATGTGCAAAAGTGGAAAGTAAGAAGTTGAAAAAGTCAAATGAGAAACTTAAATAAATTTGTATTTTTGATTAGAGATATACAAGGTTTTAACCGAATGAATGTTTGACAGGGAATGATAAAAATTAGATGGGAAATTAAAGATTATTTAAAAGTACCCTGATGAAACGAGTTCTAAGACTTGTAAATATAAGAGTATAAATTTTCTCTCTCTTTGCTGCGCGATAAAATCGTGCGTGCATAGGAAGGGCCTATATATGTGTGTGTGTATAAAATTACAATTTACAGTCAGAAGTCTGTAGCCATTTAACATGTAATACATGCGCACACACACACACACACACACACACACACACACACACACACATACACACACACACACACACACACACACACACGGCGCGCGCGCGCGCGCACTCACACACAAATGTGCTTGTCATTTGTGTGGACTCCAGGGCCACGAAGGTAAAAGGTTCACCCGGAGATCGTTTGTTTGTTTGTTTGTTTAGTATAGGGTTTTACGGCGCTCGCAACTGCATAAGGTCATATGAGCGCGCGGGACACACCTAATACTTTTTCGTTGGTAGGAAATTTTGAATTTTGCCCGGGTGGCGGCCGAAGCCTACTCTTATCGATTTTAGACCACCAAGGGATCTTTAACGTGCGCAACTTGCACACGGGCCCTCCGAGATTTTTCGCCCTTGTCCGAGAAGGCTAGGTGT
>NW_004797306.1:939158-941757 GCF_000002075.1 Aplysia californica
CTGGTAGTTCATACCACTTTTTCTTTCCCTCTGTTTGTTCTTCTTAATTTTTCCATAGAAACCATTACGAGAAGAAGACAAAATGTGCAAAAGTGGAAAGTAAGAAGTTGAAAAAGTCAAATGAGAAACTTAAATAAATTTGTATTTTTGATTAGAGATATACAAGGTTTTAACCGAATGAATGTTTGACAGGGAATGATAAAAATTAGATGGGAAATTAAAGATTATTTAAAAGTACCCTGATGAAACGAGTTCTAAGACTTGTAAATATAAGAGTATAAATTTTCTCTCTCTTTGCTGCGCGATAAAATCGTGCGTGCATAGGAAGGGCCTATATATGTGTGTGTGTATAAAATTACAATTTACAGTCAGAAGTCTGTAGCCATTTAACATGTAATGCACGCGCACACACACACACACACACACATACACACACACACACACACACACACACACACGGCGCGCGCGCGCGCGCGCGCACTCACACACAAATGTGCTTGTCATTTGTGTGGACTCCAGGGCCACGAAGGTAAAAGGTTCACCCGGAGATCGTTTGTTTGTTTGTTTGTTTAGTATAGGGTTTTACGGCGCTCGCAACTGCATAAGGTCATATGAGCGCGCGGGACACACCTAATACTTTTTCGTTGGTAGGAAATTTTGAATTTTGCCCGGGTGGCGGCCGAAGCCTACTCTTATCGATTTTAGACCACCAAGGGATCTTTAACGTGCGCAACTTGCACACGGGCCCTCCGAGATTTTTCGCCCTTGTCCGAGAAGGCTAGGTGTAGATCTTTCCTACCAGAAGATCAGGGGTGTGGCAGAAAGACAGCAGTTAGGAGGAGCCAGGGAGTAGCAGTAGAAAGGCTGCAGAAAGAGTCAGGAGCCCAGAGGAGGGGGCAAAGGGGGTGAGGGGGTGGGGGCAGAAAGTGGAAATGAAAGCAAACAGAACATTGTTAGAGATCAGGAAAGGATGTGAAAGGAGACAATTTTAGAGAAGAAAATGTTTTGGTCGCTACCCGGAATCGAACCCGGGACCTTTGAATGAGAGGCCAACACCTTAACCTCTAGGCCACGAGAGCCCCCCGGAGATCGTGTTTGTCACAGCCCTTTCGCTCCTGTTCCAATACGACACTCGGTGGGTGTGAACATGGCTTGTTTTCCCGATATTTGTGTGCCGAACGTGACATGTGTGTAAATTTCATGTTCTAGTTCAATGGTTTGTTCCTTCTTTCCTATCAAATATCTTTCGCTCTGATCTTTCCTCCTTTTCTGTGTATGTTGATCTCCACTAACGGCCCTTGTGTTATGGCCTATTTTATTTGTGCTGCAAATGCCGTAAAACTCTTACTTAATGAAGATGGGTGCAACTTCTCAACTGTTCTGTCTGTCTTGCTCTTTCCCACCACTACATGTATATATATATATATATATATATATATATATATATATATATATGTGTATATATGTATATGCACTCCCTTGTGACCTGCTATTTTGGGGTGCCTTGATAGTCGAAGCAGACCTTGTGCTGTTGAAGCTAGAGAGGTGAGCAGTCGAAGTCTGATTCCCTGTAAAGACTTCTCTGTTGACACTCACCTCTGGGCGCTCATGTGACCTTATGCAGTTGCGCGTGCGTAAAACCTTTTACTATATAAAAAAAAAAAAAATTTTTTTAATAAAACCTACGTTTTGTAGGACCAAACAAAGGGTACTTACTAAGTAGGCGTTGAGTGTGGTTGGCAGTCGCCACTGGAAGTTCGTACTTCTCTCTCTCCCTCTTTTGTTTTTGTGCTGTTAGCCTTTCGTCTGCAATTTGGATTAGGCCTACTTTTCTTCAGAAGAAGGAAAAATGAAATTAGATCATATTAAGTGATCATTTTTGCTTCAATGCTATGATAACGATTTTCATGTATTAATATTCGATATTAAAAAGGTTTTTGTTTTGTTTTTAGCTTTGCGAATTACTTAGAATGACATTTTTATAATATTATAATGCGTGAGGAAGACGTTTATTTTTTGTTGGCTGCTTTTTTTTTGGGGGGGGGGCGTTATCTCAGCTGGCATCATGCTGGACTTCGAAGCGGATGCCTCTGGTTCGAATCCCAGACTGGGCGTTCTTGAACTCGGGTCGTTTGGTGTTTTCAAGGCTCTTAACTCATTTGGCTTGATCCTATTGGAGATGGATATTAAAGTCGGAGGGCCCAGGGTGCAGACTTTTTAAAATAAATGTTGTAAACTTTCATTGTTGAAAGGGGCGTTAAACCCATTACACTTACTACCTTTGCGAAAAGTGGGGAGGGGGGTCAAGTAAAACGCCAAGGCATAATGAATGTCACTGGGTCCAGACTGGGATCTTCATGCTTTTGTGAGTGTTTGTGTGTGTGTGTGTGTGTGTGTGTGTGTGTGTGTGTGTGTGTGTGTGTGTGTGTGTGTGTGTGTGTGTGTGTGTGTGTGTGTGTGTGTGTGTGTGTGTGTGTGTGTGTGTGTCTCTCTCTCTCTCTCTCTCTCTCTCTGTGTGTGTGTGTGTGTGTGTGGGGAAGCAGTAAGAAGAAGATGTAACTGGGACAAACAGATGTATTTATGTGAGCATGTGCGTAGA
>NW_004797306.1:942719-944087 GCF_000002075.1 Aplysia californica
GGGGGTCGACAGAGTGATGAGTGATGGCTCGTGGGTCTTGGTCCTTTATAAGAGAAAGAGAAAGACACCGATTTCAATCGCTCAACTTGAGTGCCAGCCTGGATCTATTATTCATTCCGACGAATGGCCCGCCTTCAGTATTCTCACTTGGTCTTCACCACTCTTGGATTTCAGCATGACACTGACAACCGTCAGCAACATTACGCTTCCTTAAAATTATAAAGTTCTGTCTGACAATTTTGGCCATTTTGAGTTACTAAGACCATGATGAGCTCAAAAACCAAATGTTCTTTCTGCTCTACCAAAATCGTAAGGTTATCAATCGTAGTAGTTATCAAGATATTCAAAGAATTGCATTCGTAACAGCTTGACCTGTTGTGAAACTCACAATTTTTTTTCTCCAATTTCTCAAAATAGGTACTGAACAGATAAAATTTTGTATTTCTACGGTTGCAATTAGGCCCTATGTGGATACAGCAACAGGTGCACACACCCAGTCCATCGAGAGGTCTTGGTAATTGGCCGCCAGCACCAATAACATCCTTATTATTACGAAGGAAAGAGGCGTTTACCTGTCCCCGTCGTTTTATGCAAGAAACATTCTGAAATTATGCAAATGAGCCCAACAATGTGAAATTATGTGATTCTGTTAATTTTAGCAAAGAATGATAAAGGAAAATAATCATAAATTATGCCCCAAAAAATTATCAAATTTTGCTAAATTTATTCGGGGCGCATAAAACCATGTGGACAGGTTTACAGTTAGTGGTACAGCCCAGTGCTATTTCGATAACGTTGGTTTGAGGATTTGGAGGGAGGATGAAGAGCCCGATATGTTCATGGCCTTCCTCTAAACCGAATGACGCCAATACCACCTACTGCAACTAATAGAAGGCAAACAAACTACAATAATCAACATATTTTTACTGTCTTTATCAGGATCAAAACGTCATTTTCAAAGCGACCCATTACAGCCCTAAGCATGTATAAATGGAGATGGAAAATGTTTAGTAGGCCTACTGTAGATTGCAGCAGACTAGTAATGTAGACCGTCAAGTAGAAGAGTTGTCAGACTGGTTCAATGGTAAACCGTTAAACAAATAGCACATAACCATCGTGGCAGACGGTCAAATAGAACAGAAAGACCGTCAAGTGTACTAGCACCAACTTATCTTTACGTACATGACGTCGGTTCTGACTACTTGACCGTATTGTGTTGCAAGTGCCGTAAAACTCTTACTAAAACTAAACTGACTACTTGTTACTTGTTTGTGGTCTTTTTAAACTAACAATAGATGGTCGTCCTCGTGTCAACTTTGTAGGTCTGCTCCTCTTTTTTTTCAAACTAAAAGCCTTCCCCCACCACAA
>NW_004797306.1:944187-945661 GCF_000002075.1 Aplysia californica
TGATGAGTGATGGCTCGTGGGTCTTGGTCCTTTATAAGAGAAAGAGAAAGACACCGATTTCAATCGCTCAACTTGAGTGCCAGCCTGGATCTATTATTCATTCCGACGAATGGCCCGCCTTCAGTATTCTCACTTGGTCTTCACCACTCTTGGATTTCAGCATGACACTGACAACCGTCAGCAACATTACGCTTCCTTAAAATTATAAATCCATACCAAATCTTCACCGAGAATATGAACGTTAGGAATTCTCCACGTAGATAGTGCAAGAAAAGATAATTATAATACTATAGCTCTAAGATCGCGTAGAGCACCTACATTATTAGAACATTACTACACATTACTGAAATAGAATCATAACGTCTTACAATGTGCATTAAATTAGGCCTTGCGAAAGACTGATATCTGACACTGTGGACAGGTATTGCGTTTCTCTCTCAAGGTTCCTCTCCTTACAGTGTTTACGTTATGTTTATCGCGTTGTCAGGGACCAGGCATGATTCAGTCAGCGAGACCTTCTGGCTCATTCCACGGATTTGTCTCCAATGTCTGTATAGTGCAATGGTTAGGCGCGCTGCAAGGCGCAAAGGGGGTTATTTCGATTTCCGAATAGGAAAGTTCTCTTTTCTCAAATAATTTCATCTTTTTTTTCTCACATTTCCCCACTTGGCCCAGGTGTGTACCGACAGGCAGGGTTGAACCAATCCGCCTCTTTTAAAGTATCGTGATTGAGTCGTGAGGATAATATATAAAACATTATTTTGATAATCAACCAATCGCGGATTTTCCAAATTGTAACGAAGTTTTCAGAACAGAAAAAAAATCACACTAAAAGTGGCTATTTAGCTAGAAAGGCATTCAAGTTTAATCTCAGAGCACAGCTTTGCTTGAACTGGTATCAAAATCTGTGTAATGAAGAATGGAATGACCCTGTTTGTCTCCTGCGTAGATTTCGATCAACCTGCGAAAACCTATCCCAAGCTAGGTATCGAAGCCGCTCTGCGTTGTCAGCCCAAGCCACGTAAAGTATTGAACTTTGACCCGTTGCCTTCGAAAAGCTCTAGAATATTGAAGAACCAGCACATGAGGAACCTGTTTCCCTCTATTTGTATCGATCGTCTTGTTTTTGTGACAGGGTGGCGGCTGTAAAAGCCCCGCCTCTACTTTGTGGGTGCGGGTCGCGTCACGGGGTTAACCCCAGGTGCAGTTTGGGCTCAAATGTACAGCGCCTGTCCGGGCATGTGGCCCAGTCCCCGCGCCATGTCTGTGTGTTTCTGTGCCTGTCTGCCTGTGTGTGACTGGAATATCATTAACGATTGAATCAGCTGAGTGAGATTGGCCAGCAGATCACTGGCGAGTGTAGACTGGTGTGCCGATATAATATTATGTCCTTGGTGTATATTTGTCACACCACTTTAAACAATGCCAATCTCTCTCTCTCTCTCTCTCTCTCTCTCTCTCTCTCTCTCTCTCT
>NW_004797306.1:947743-949241 GCF_000002075.1 Aplysia californica
CCCGAGAGATTTACAGTTGTATTGTTCTGATTTTATTTATAATATTACATGTTTGAAATAATATGATTGACAACTTTATTCTTTCCTGTTTCGTTCACTAACTTCGCGTAGACTATTCAGAAAGTCACATAACGGTGGTCTGGGTCAAGATCCCTACATTGGGCTCTAGAATAAACGTTCAGAACTAGATCAAGATTAGCTCAATATTCTTTCCTGAACAGCTCTTTGCACTCATGTCTGAGCGTATTTTTCTCAGTTTCACTACCTCGAAATTATTACTTTTTCTTCAGAAAATGAAACAGTTTTATTGTTCGTGAAACTATAAGTATTGTGTCTTCAAATTGAGTAATGTAGACAGCATTCTAGAGATTTGTGTTTTAAATAAAGCTCAGTTTTAGTTATTCTGTAGAGTTAAATTCGTTTTCAGAGAAGAAGAGGGCATTCTGTGTCAAACAGGGGGGGGGGGGGGCGTTTCTTCTATGTTAGAAATGCTTAGCTTAGACTGTGTAAACAATAGTAAAATATATTGTTCTTCCTGCCTACCACCAACCTTCTGGTTTCACGCATAAGTGCAACAGTGTTTCCCTTTGCCATGTAGCTCTTGACAGTGTGTATATATATATATATAAGGTCGCTGGTCACAGATCACATTATCAACTCGGAGTCGCTGACGCTGCCCGATCGTTTGTTGACGGTCACTATGGAGAGGCGGGGCCAAGGCGAGGTATATATAAGCCCGGAGCACGTCAGCGCACGGACACATACAGACCTCACGTTGACACCTTTACGTCATTGTGAGCTGAAGTATCCTTCATTTTTTTAATTTAACGTTCAACCTCGTCGTATCCAGAACATATCATCATGGTGAGTAGAATAATAGCCTTTGCACTGATTGTTTAGTTTTTGTTGATATAATTTATATTTTTCTGAATGTTTGTGTGTGAGTGTGTGTGTTTGTGTGTGTACCTGCGCACATACGTGCGTGCGTTCGCGTGTTTATGTTTATGTATTTAGATATGTGTAGTTCATGCAAGTAAACAATCTATGTGCTTGTTTGTGAGAGGTTGACAGATGTATATTAGCGACAATGAGAAGAGAAAGAAAGAAAGAATAATAAACAATGGCGGCATCAAGCCAGAAAGCGAAGAAAAACTGCAGGAAAGACCTACAGGACGTTGAAATTCAAACCACTATAAAACAAATTCTCCAACTATAATCCAAGTCTATACTTTTTATACTCTACAAGAAAAAGGGAATATGAAAATACCGTCAGAGATATATTAAAATATAACTGAAAAATAGTAGAAGACAGACAGAAAGGTATACTCGTACAGTATCAGACATAGACAAAACATCCTTCACTCATACAAACGTATTCTCATATACACCCAAATACAGACATACGCACACGCACACGCATACATACATATACATACACAAGACACAAAACACACACACACACACACACACATACACACACACACACACAGAGAGAGAG
>NW_004797306.1:954094-955165 GCF_000002075.1 Aplysia californica
ATAATTTCACGTGTGCGTCTCCAATTATGCTAGTGTCTTTTATCACATAATAATGATTTTTTCAGTGCATTATTCTGATGTCTCTGTGTTCCTTGCATTTTGTGTGACTTGAAACTCAATCAGTAACAATTAATATATAGATCTATAAGTCGTTTAACCAAACGTTTGACGTGTGCGTCCCCAGGTATGTGGGTGAGGGTATGGAGGAGGGTGAGTTCTCCGAGGCCCGTGAGGATCTGGCTGCTCTGGAGAAGGACTACGAGGAGGTCGGTGTGGACTCCGTGGAGGGTGAAGGCGAGGAGGAGGGTGAGGAGTATTAACTTCTTCCCTGACAACCCCGTGACAGCCATCGCTCTTTGACCCCTGACCCTGCACTTTGAAATCGAGGCTGAGGTGCTCAGCCACTATGCAACATGGTCTGGAGCACATTTGAAAGCCGAGATTTTGAGGGTGTTTGGGGGCTGGAAAAAAACCCTGGATAGCGGATGAATAAACTTGATATCAATACATTCACCTTTTGTTTCGTTTTTTTTCTTTGTTGGTTTGTTTGTGTGTACGTTTTTGTTACCTTGTTATATATGAACTAGTAGTGTATTATGAAAGAGGAGGGAATGAAACAAGAAGAGAATGAGGAAGAATAGGAGACGGGGGCTGAGAAGGAGATAAAAGATGGCAAACGATGACATAAATGTAGTGGGAGAAAATGATCATTTTTATATAAGACAATGAAAAAGGTGTGTACGTGAGACGATTGAGAGGGAGGTAGTGGCGTGGGTGGCTTAGCGGTTAGGCTACCGGACCCGTAGTTGTGGTATTGCGGGTACAGGGATTCGAGCTTCAGCTCGGTCCCTCATTGTGTCTTTGGGAAAGACACTTTACACAAATCTCCCATTTAGCTCGGTCCTTTCGGAGATCGACGTAAAAATGGGAGGTCCTGTCTCTTAAATAACCTAATAACGTTGACAGAGGCGTTAAACCTATTCCGTTTCACGAGCGTGGGAAGAGAGAGATAACAAGAGAGGACGAGAGAGAAGGGAATGAGAGAGGGGGCGAGAGAGAGACAGAGAGGGG
>NW_004797306.1:955451-957582 GCF_000002075.1 Aplysia californica
GGGGGGTTCTTCTACTTGTCAGTCCTGTAAACATGAATTTTACAACGGACTTGTTGTAAAAGCTCTTTGAGAGTAAAGCTTGCAAGCACGTGGTTGGCCGACGCTCTTGTGAGGTTTGCTCCTTCTTTTTTTCAGAAAAACATCTATCGTCCTAATCTCCCCTTCTTTTTTTGTGTTTGTTAGTCTCTTCTGACACCACTTATCTTCGGCACTTATATGACTTAATTATGATACAAGCGCCATAAAACTCTTACTAATTCTAAAGACTACACAGGTGATGATTACTGATGCATCTTTGCGTGATTTATATTGCGTTTACTTTCAATGAAAACTGTAAATGACAGACCAACCAAACCAGAATCAATTCTAAGTCTATTGATGAATCCCTCCCTCCAATTCCACGGAATAGCCCCCTTGATTGTCCCCCAACAGCAAGCACTGAAACCAGAAGTGCCATAAATACCATGTCTTTCAATTCGGCCGCTGGCGCGGATTCTATTCCTGCAGATGTCTTTGCTTCAGGTGGAGACCGTCTTGTTGAAACACTGACAGAACTATTCTGTCAAATGTGGGAATGTACCAGGGGTACAGGGATACAACTATCATTCATCTGTACAAAAATAAAGGTGACAGGTAATCATGTAACAATTACAGAGGCATATCCCTGTTGTATGTACATGTATAGCTGGGAAAATCCGGGCTCGAATTCTTCCCAGTCGCCTGTTGAAGCATCTTTCTTCAAATGGCATTTCACCTGAAAGTCAGTGTGGCTTCCACACTAACATAGGCACAGTATACATGGTCTTTGCAGCCAGACAGATCCAGGAAACGTGGATAGAGCAGAATAAAACCTTATACCTTATGTTGATCTAACAAAGACCTTCAATACTGATAGTCGGGAAGACCCTTATGGAAAATCCTAGCGAAGTACGGTTGCCCGCCAATCTTTATAACTGCGAGTATGGTTCGCCAATTTCATGACGACATGAAAGCCAGTGTCAAGAGAAATAACAAGTCTGAAGCAGTTTGCGTGACAAATGGGGTGAGAAGCATAGCTCTCCTGCTGGCGTTGGGCGTCAAGTACAGACTGGATGGCATAATCTTCAACTCTCATAAGCTGCAGGTAAAAACTAAAACTAAAATGATGCTTGTCTGTGAACTACTATTTGCCGATGATTTGGGCAGCCCTTACTCATGAAGAATCCAGCATTCAAAACTGCTGATCATTTTTCAAATGCATGTGAGAACGTTGGACGTACAATAAGCACAACAGAGACAGAAGTTCTCTGCCAGACTGTCCAAGGTAATACGCAGACTCTTCTTCCTAAAATCAAAATACATAGAACAACAATGTTGATAGTTTTAAGTATCTCGGCAGTACACTATCTTCAAATGCCTACACCAATGCAGAAATAGTTTTACGTATGAATAAAACTAGTGCGTCCTTTGGAAGACTCTAAGCAAAAGTTTGGGACTGCTGAGGCATTCGCACAAAGATGAATTTGAAAGTCTACAATGCTGTGGTTCTCCCTACCCTGCTGTATGGTCCTGAGAAGCTTAATCATTTCCATGTGACATGCCTCAGGAAAAATCTTCGAATCAAAAGATAGGATTAAATACCAGACGTAGACACTGAAGTTCTTAAAAGGGTAAATGCTGAGAGTCTGTTTTCTAAGCTAAAAAAGGACTCAACTTCGATGGGCTGGCCATTTCGTAAGAATGACTGATTTCAGAATCTCGAAGACAGTGTATTATTCTGAACCATTCTCAGGGGATCGTAAGATTGGGGCACTCAAAAAAAAAAAAAGAAGAAAACTTAAATAAAATTAAATAAAACCGCTGCAAGGACACCCTGAAATAAGTCTCTGAAGGACTTCAATATAAAGATCCTTCGACATGGGAGAGCCTTGTTCCCGACAGACCCAGCAGGAGAGCAGCAGTCACAGTGGGCAGCAAATCATAATATTATTATGAGGCTTCACGAACAAGAAATGCTGAAAACAAGAGAATCTCGCAAAGGTGCGCAGTGCACACATCCACAATTAGTGGAAATGGAGCCTTTAAAAGTTCAAAATGGGGCAAATTTTTCTCTGCTAGAATTGGTTCCATCGGTCACAGCAGAAGCCACATA
>NW_004797306.1:957843-958629 GCF_000002075.1 Aplysia californica
TAAAAGTTCCCGTTCTAATAACGGAATAATAATGAAGAATTAGTATTAGGAAAGTTAAGAAGAGGGAAAAGACTGAAAACAGGAAAGAAACAAAACGCAAATATTTTACCTTGAATTTATCCATGAAGCACCTCCTCTTGACTACCTCTAGGGGTAAGACTTCTTCTCCTTCTTCGAAGGCGTGGCATTTTCTCCAAAAGTTGCAGCTCAATCACTTTTTAAAAAAGAGTTAGGCCTATATATATGCCAATTGTTGCTTCCTAGAAGAACCTAATCTAGATTATAGATCTAGCCTGGATCTCGAAGGATTATTAAGACATAGGCCAATAATTGAAAGAAGGAGCCTTGGCCCATAGATAGATCTAAGTTTAGAAATTCACATTTTTAACAACCGACAGGCGTCACAGATGGCCTAGATTTTTAGATATATTCACGGTAGGAAAAATCCACTTTCAAGAATACTTTTATGATTCTTGATATCGATCTAGATTCACCTACAGCCTAGTTCTAGACTCTAGATCTATTCACAGCAGGAAAAAATCCACGTTCAATACTTTCATCATTCTTGATCTCGATCTAAGAATCACATAGATCTAGCCTAGATCTAGATCTTAGAATCTATAATGCTCAGCAAGAAAAATCCACTTTCAATATTCAATAGGTTATCGAAATATCACAGATCTAGATTCCACTTTCATTTCGTGATTCCACTTTGCTCTCGATTTATCTCGATACATTAAGTAGGCGTACGGTAGGCTAGAGTACTCTTTGCGCTTTCGACGATAC
>NW_004797306.1:960132-961013 GCF_000002075.1 Aplysia californica
GGATGAGAGTGGCAGGACTTACTGCAAAGAAAAGTAATGAGATCATAAATTCCCTTCAGGAGACATTTGAGAAAGCAAGTCACTAGATCTGATTGAAGGGAGAGGACGCAGGCTGGAATGAATTCTGATAGTTAACAGCTGAGGAAAACACCTAGACTAGCAAGGAGAACTCACATCGGTGAAGAGGCTCGGTGCGTCAGAAAAGCTGTAGAGAGGAAACAGCGACACATTCTCTCCTGATGATCTCCACGCTTCTGACTGTGAACAGCGCAAGAAGCTGTTTTAGACTACGTCATATGAAATTTACAGTAGATGTCAACTCAGCAAAAGAAAGAACTCATTATAATATTACGTTATCTTAAAACCGACAACTCTGATTGAAATTTTCTCCCATATTGAGACAAATCTAAAGTTGATGATCTTCAGAAAGGATTAACATGAAATATTGATTTGAAAGACTTGCAATATTTAAAACAATAGTTTGATTCAATTTGATGGGGAACATCGTGTAAACGTTCTTTCACAGCCCTCATATATGTGTCTTTTCAAAACCAATCTGTGCACACATTCAGTGAATTCCAAAACATTTTTAAACACACTAGCTTGAAGTCAAGTTATAATTTTGAACCCTATATCTATAGAGAGTCTAATATAACGGTAAAACAACAAGTGGAAAGGTTGGGGTTTTCTTTTTTTAGATCACCCTGTATCTTAGCCTGTCAGTAAGTTTGTTACAGTGAAATTGCTTGTAATCCTCGAAGTTCATGAAAACAGCTGACATAGTTGCGCACATCTGTGTCACTCAAGTTAGATTATTATACGTGTTTGTCTGTCTGTCTGTCTGTCTGTCTGTCTGTCTGTCTGTCTGTCTGTCTGTCTGT
>NW_004797306.1:961113-962382 GCF_000002075.1 Aplysia californica
CTTCTTCTTCTTCTTCTTCTTCTTCTTCTTCTTCTTCTTCTTCTTCTTCTTCTGTTGATATTTTAAAGTTTGGTGGTGATGACGGTGTTGTTGTCAAAGATGGACACCCGGCGTGATACAAGGTAGATTATTCCCAAAGGAAATCACCAGAATCCGCCCTGGTTCAACCAGTTGGAAGGAAACATTTCAGAACGTCGATAAAATTAATTAATTCGAAACCCAACCGATTCAGATCTCCAATTTCCGCCCGCTAGATCATTTTACTTACCGTGCCAGTCAGTTTAACAAAGCCAAATAATTCTTGTCTTTAAAAATTAAGAAAGATTGAAACTTGGGCGAGGGCACGGAAGTTAAAAGGTTCGACCAGACAGGCTCACACATACATGTGTTAGAACGTAAACAACAAATAACTTGCCTATAACCACTATCTTTGCTACAACGAGCTCATAAAACTATTACCCCCCCCCCTCCTTCCTTATCTCAGTTGCGTTGGACTCGAATTGGGAATGTTTGGACATACAGAGAGTAGCTATGGTCAAACTCAAACGTCCTTTGTCTTTTTAGAACACCCCCCCCCCGCCCTGAACATAACAAGTTAAACTGTTTGATTTTTTCGAAGTCGTGTACCCCCTTGAAAATGAAGAGTCAAGTACCTTCAAAATACCTGCCTTCCCTGGTCTGTTCGCTCTAGATTACTATTTCGCTAATCCGCCTTTATAGGAGATATGCACGTTACAGACATACTCTAAGGTGTCGAATAAGAGGGGGCGGGGTGTAGGGTAGGAAAAAAGAGGGTGAGTGGACGAGTGGTCCAAAAATTATTATTATAATAAACGGCGGGAGGAGGACGGGAGTAGCACATTCAACTTCATACCCCTGTTGTACTAGTAGGAACAAATCTGTTTTATTTCTCCTTCAGTGAATAAAAGAACAAGAGATCAGGAAATTTTAGTGATTTTAGTAAGTTACTGTTACAACTTTTCTCATTTAGGAACAAACTAGTGTCATTAAAAAATATAAACCAATGTACACAAGTTTTTGTAATGCACATACAATTGAGCTAGCCAACTCGGTACCTGTACTAAAACTGAGGGTAATTTGCTTTACATGAAGTAATTTGCCTTTTATAAAAAATAGAGAGAAGTTTCATTCTGATATCTAGATTCTAGATACAATGTTTCACATGATCGTCGGTCGTGGCAGGCTGGAAAATAATATGCAGGGGGTATGGAATAAGGAGCAAAGGAGTGGGGGTGCGCAACCCCCCCC
>NW_004797306.1:963859-965182 GCF_000002075.1 Aplysia californica
CCCCCACACACACATGCACGCACACACACACTTACACACACACACACACACTAGTTTGCAGACTGTCCATTTGTGACCACGAGTGCAACGATAGCCATATTTAGCGCTGACAAGAGCCCTCCTTACATCCGCATTGTTGAGATTCATGTATGCATTGCCACGAGAAGGTAAACCTGTAAATAAATGGAGAAAGGGGATGAGGGCTTTGAGGTGGAGGACGAGCAAGGAGGTTATACAGTAAGGTCCCTGCTAACGAGAGGTCCGACTCAAACACAAGAACATCGTCAGGCAATGTCACTGATATGGTTTTTAGATTAGTGGTCACTTGCTTGCATCTTGGTGCAAGACACGATAACCTTGTCTCATGATTAGGAGGCTGTGCTGATGTGGCTGTTTATTTTGATATTTATGTAACTTGAGAAACTTATTCACGTACACATATCTTATGTACAACATGCCTTTGTATCTAAAAGATGTAAAATGATGTGGAGGATGAAAAGGGGGAGGGGGGGCGGGGGCTTTTCCGGTGGGAACTGATAACCGTATTTAATTTAAACACGCTGGTCAAGTGCGCTGAGTGAAGTGTGCCTTTTCCAAGCATTGGTGTAACAAAATGACAGTGTCTTGGGACCAATATTTGAAGCTATGTCCTTATTGAAACCCTACATGTAATGTAGGCTGTAAAAATTGATTTGTTCTTTCTTGCTATTTATAACTCATGCCTCTCACAGACCATTGAATGCAAGGCAATAAACAGGCCACAAGACAGTGTAAGAAGCAAACAGGGTGCGACCATTGTCTGTGGTAAAGCGGCGAGGCATTTCACCTTCGCACGCAGAAGACGTGAGTTCAATCCATTCCCTTGTGGGTAGAGGTTATTCATTATTTATTTTTTAAATCGAGTAACTCTGTCTGTCTCCTTGGATGTTGTATCTCTCCCAGCCAGTGTTGGCTAGGACAGGTAAAATCGAAGCAGCCCGTCTCCTTAATAGTCTAAATTTGTGTTGAAGGGGGCTTACAAAATTTTAATTATATTTATTATAATGTGGTGTCAAAGTTATCTTATAGCGTTAACAGTGATGTTGCACTTGATCCAAAGCTGCAAATTTTCCGGGGCCTTGCTATTAATAGCTAAATGAAATCATACCGTGGTTAAAGCGACTAAGGAATTCTGAAAAGTGCGTTATTCATATGGCATCTTATTAGCATCAGCCCCTGGTGTGCTTGATTGTAACCATGGACCGAAAGTTTCTTTTGCTTGGCATCACGGCCCAAAGTCTGCGCCCCCTCCCCTTTCCACGCCTCTCTCTCTCTCTCTCTCTC
>NW_004797306.1:971005-972799 GCF_000002075.1 Aplysia californica
ACACACACACACACACACACACACATGCAAACACACACACACAAACACACACACACACACACACACACACACACACCAATACCCCACAAATACAACCACAAACAGCTAGAACGGACAGACAGACATATAAAAAAACAAAAGAAAATGATTGAGAAAACAGAAAGATGAACTGAGAAGAGAAGAAAGTCAGCAGGACGGTGGCGAAAGAATCACATCGCCAACTCACCGACGACAGTGGGCTCCAGATCGACGAAGACGGCCCTGGGCACGTGCTTGCCGGCGCCAGTCTCGCTGAAGAAGGTGTTGAAGGAGTCATCACCACCTCCGATGGTCTTGTCAGAGGGCATCTGGCCATCAGGCTGTTGGAAAATACGGCGGTTTTGAGACGTAATTTACAGCAAGTCGGTGAGATACGACGATGAGATACGACGTTTTTGAGATGTAATTTATAGCCAGTCGGTGAGATACGAAGATGAGATACGACGTTTTTTTAAAAAGATGTAATTTACAGCCAGTCGGTGAAATAACGATTACATTTTACCAACTACAAGTTAGGGCTTAAACAATATTGGTGGGGTTTTCTTTCGCTGCAGATGTTTATACAACATTCATGACAAGAACATGGGGTTTTCTGTTAATAGAGTTGAAACATATGATTTGAGCAAGATGGACGGTGGGCGAAATGTAGGGTTAATCTCTGATGACTCCACAAAAAGGCTCTGATGACACTGTAAAACAGACAGATGATACTACATTTTTAGTTTCAGTAAGAGTTTTACGGTACTTGCAACACTAAAAGGTCATATAAGTGCCAAAGATTAGAGGTGTTACAAGAGAGTAACAAACATTAAAAAATGGAGGAGAGATCAGGACGATAGAGATGATACTATGAATAGACTGCTGGCACTACCATAAATCTTTGCTGACATTGCAAAAACGGTCTGGTGACATTACAAGAAATCTCTGATGCCACTACAAGAAAGACCCCTGACTTACCTGGATACCGTGCTCCAGGCAGTACAGCTCCCAGCAGGCATTGCCGATCTGGACACCGGCCTGGCCAACGTGGATAGAGATACACTCACGCTGGGGAACACAAGAACACATCAATGAGAATCATCATAATAATGCTGTGGTAGACCTTCTGTCTTTTTATATGATAGAGTGCATTTTGGTACGCTATTTTGTGGTAAGGTGCCGTCTGTTTTGTCTGTTTGCCGACTAGGCTGGGGTCATCGCAGGCTGTACATGCTAGCTAATATTATACGGGGTGCCCACTACGGATGGGATCGCCGATTGGGCCGATCGCTCGACTCGGAAGCCTAAAAAACAAACGTGTTTGTTTTCAGTTTCAGGCGACCGAGTCGGGCGATCGGCCGGGCCCAGCCGTTGTGGGCACCCGTATTTGGTGTGGTATGGTATGGTATGGTTTTGTCTGGTTTTCTTTTTTTTTGCGTGGTATTGATTTTTTACCCTTTCCAAAACTACAACATCGTGTCTAGGGCTGTGTCTAAGCTTGTCAAAGCTTCTATAACAGGTAGAACTTACGAGCTAACGTCGGTATACGAAAGGACTTTAATATAGTCACGAGGATAAAGATCTATGAACTTTCTTAAAACAACCCACGCTCAAGACGCTCTCTTAGGGATTCGAACCTGGGTCCCCTGTGTCGTGACCCAACGTGTGGCATGATCTGAGCTAATGGTGCCTAAACACGTAGTTGTAGTAGTAGTAGTAGTAATAGTAGTAGTAGTAGTAGTAGTAGTAGTAGTAGTAGTAGTAGTAGTAGTAGTA
>NW_004797306.1:973682-976584 GCF_000002075.1 Aplysia californica
GAGAGAGAGAGAGAGAGAGAGGGTAAGAGAGAGAGAGAGAGAGAGAAAGAGAGAGTTCGTGAGTATTTGGGACCTATCCTTGTGGCAAGACAAGTCAATGAAAAAGAGAATGGAAAACCTGCTCAACAAGTCTCAATACACGTACGATTGTCTACTTCGCTGTATCCATAATTAATACGGTTGCTTGTTTAGGTGTCTCTATATGCAAAGCCCGCTGTACGCGGTGAGAGAGAGAGAGAGAGAGAGAGAGAGAGAGAGAGAGAGAGAGAGAGAGAGAGAGAAAGAGAGATAGGGAGATATGGGAAAATTAGCCCCATGGAAAAGTGGTATCACGTCCGGGACGTAGACAGACAATAGCAAGCGGCCTGTCCATCGATTGTATTCTATTTATATCCGCTCCCGTTATGTGAACTATCAAGGTCTTGCTATCAAATCATAAACTCTACTATATTCCACATGCCACAGAGTCGAGTTGGCTATGGATTCTATGTAGTTGCTAAGGGAATAGAATTCTATAAACAAAGTATTCAAACACAGTGGTAGGAGTATAGCGTTATGCGTGTACAGTGATGTTTTCTGATGAGAGGTAAACCTTAGAGGCTTAACAGCAAACTAATAAACGCGCTTTACCTGAAAACAATGCTGAAGGCCAGCAGGACATGCTCACCATAGTGAATGGTTTTAGAGTTGAATAAGGAAGGCTTTCTGGTGCCAACACTGAGTGATTTCTAATGACTTTATATGCTTTACACTACGACTCAATTTAGGCCACTTAGGCGATTCTGTCTCTCAAGGTCAACTTGTCAAGGCCAAACTGGTCTTTGTGGAACGCAGCATCCCAGCATGAAAGACTGAGTTATCCCATAGAAAGACTCTCCCTTTGAAATTCGTACTGTTGTCTTTTGCCCATAGGGCGGAGAGCGTGGTCATTCTTTCACAGACGCTATTATCAAAGAGTTGAGAATAAGAATACTGTAAAGGAAGATAAGTATCCTCAGGGAGCAGCTGTTGATATAAAAAAAAGTTAAGATCGTAAGACTGCCTTAGACTGCTATAAAAGAAGACAATTCTTGAGGCACAGAAGCTAGTATTGAAAAGTTGAGACATGAAAGATCAGAATTCTTTAGTCACTATGCTGTACTCACCATGATGATAGGTTATAGATTTGAGGTTGGAAGGAATGTTCCGCAGCAAAAGTCTTCCTCACGTGGACGTAAAGTTGTCGTTGTAAGGAGAAGCGTGAGAGCCTCTGGCAGATACTTTGCCTTATATACCACGGCTTGTTTGCTCAGCCTAGTTACACGGGGGCGGGTCGTTAAGGGACGGGCAGGCATTTTGTGTCACGTGACTCTCCCCGATGGAAGAAGTAGATCGATCTGAGTGGAAGGCGTAGTCAGGCCTATCCAAAACAAATGCCAACATCGCCCAATTAAAGGAAATCATATATACATTTTGTTCGTAGAATCAGTAGTACACTTTTATCATCATTATAACAGTAGGGTTAATAATATTTAAAGGGGGGAAAGGGGGGGGGGGGTTACGGGATAGATCAGTAGGCTCTGCCCAAATATCTGCTTTCTTATCCTTCTCCTCAGGATTCTGTTTACTTACATATTGCCCTGCGCAACCAGCAGGGTAGGCCAAAGCTCCTATTCAAAATCGTTCACACTTGAGTTCATGTCGCGGCTTAGCTCCCTGCGCTCGCCGCAAGGAGTTAGAATCTACTGTGGAACCGCAGACGGGGGACGAGCGAGACGAAGTCGTGAGCGATCTTTTGTTAGCCCGGATTTGCTGGTCTGTGCTGTGGGGGTTCCAGAATATTGATTTTATGCGCGAACAAGGTCTCCTTGTCCTCCCCGCGGTCTGAGAATGTACTATTTCCATTAGTAAAACTGCACATTTATTCGATGGTTCCGGGGTGCATGATCAGATCGGTTGATTGAGAAAACCAGGCAGAAGTGAACACATGTGTTTCAAACAGAATGTTCTTCTTTTTCAGGTGTCAGATGTGGAACAGACGTTGACGATCGCGGTATCCCACTCCTTCCTATTGTCTGTTTTCCTGATCAGCTCGGTTTTTCTCACTTTTGTTATTTGTTTCAAAGTTGTTGATCTCATCTGTGTATGTTGTTCTCTGTCTTCCTTTGCTCTTCTTTCACTCTATCTTTCCATACAGCTACAGTCAGTCTCTCTTGTCCATTTACTCTATTTATGTGGCCAAAGAGTCTCAGTTGTTGTTTTTCTGATGGCTGTGAATATAGATCGTTACAACCGGAAATTTGGAGTACTTTTCTCTTTGTTTACCTCTCTGTCCACGAGATTCAGAGTATTCTTCTCAAATACCACATTCCAGCGGCTTCCTGTTTTCCCTCTGTGTCAGGTCTTGTATCCATACAAAAAGACTAGCGTCTGTGCGTAAATATAATCAGTACGAATAAGACTTAACTAAAAGGCCAAGGACAAAGTTTGGCTCACACAGCTCGGTCGATGGTCAGCTCTTCCATAATGTTAGTCATGTTTTGTTTTAGTAAGGTTTTACGGCGCTCGCAAGTGCATGTCATATGAGTGCCAAGGGGTGGATGTCATCAGAGAAGTACAGACGGGGAATCAGAATTACCCTGCTCACCTCTCTAGCCTCAACAGTACAAAGTCTGCTTCAACTGTCAAGGCACCATGAGAGTGAAAAGCATACAAAAGGAGTAGAGGAAAAATGACGATAGTAAGGATGAGGAAAGAAAAAGCAACAGTTCCCCCCTGTGTTGTTCTGGCACAGTATGACCATGACACTGATAAATCACCCAATTAAAAATTCTACTGTGCATGAGACCACGTTAATATCCTTCTTCTTCTTCTTCTTCTTCTTCTCCTCCTCCTCCTCCTCCTCCTCCTCCTCCTCCTCCTC
>NW_004797306.1:978824-979795 GCF_000002075.1 Aplysia californica
CGCATCTTAGATTCCCCCTCCCCCCAAAAGGGATTGGAATACTCGGGAAGAAAAAAAGAGGGGTGCTGGATGTGGAGGTGGGGGATTTTTTTTTCGGGGGTGGGGGGTAAATGAACAAATTCCAGTCTGCACATTATATAGCGCAACACACAACCGGACAAAATAAAGCCAGGAAAAATAACTAAAAATTAATCGAATTCGCTGCTCTTACATACCATGAAATTTAATAACAATATATTCGCCCCTCAATAATATGATTCAAATTGTGTGTATTTATATATTTCAGCCATGTAATTTTGATCTTAAAAAGTCGGCTTTTAAAATCTTTACTCGCCGTAACGCTACCACCTTTTTTTTGGTTGTTGTTGCGTGTGATTCCTTTGGGGTGCACGAAGCCACAGTATAGATCTATTAAAATTATCAACGGTTATTAAACTGCGCATTCTTTCCACGTGTAAAGCACCAGAATTGTGTCTCCACACTCCAGACTGTCAGTATCTCCTCAGTACCTCCCGCGTGAACGCGCCATTGATTAAAAAGAACTTGGATATTGTAACAAGTTGGAACGCAGAAACGAAGCTCCTAATGGTGCCACGTTTTAGAATTTGCCACGAGAGGGTTGACTGTGAAGAAACATGACCATAATTTGCACACGGCATATGAAGTGTTTGAATACATACTATTCTTCTGTTTGTGTACAAGGCCCCAGGTTGTAACTATGGTCTATACTTGTATAGCTTTTGAAATCAATGGGTTTGACTGATTTTTGATTAATAAAGTGTTTAGTTCAGTAGGCCTAATGAGAAAATAATCAATTGAGGCTAAACAGATATATCATAAAAAATTGATTATCTACAATGGTATATACAACACATACTATGGTGATCATACGTTTTCTTCGTATGCGTTGATGCGTGCATGAGTGTGTATGGGTGTATACACGTTGTGTGTGTGTGTGTGTGTGTGTGTGT
>NW_004797306.1:980518-981786 GCF_000002075.1 Aplysia californica
GGGGGGGCTTTGTACAGGGGTCTTATACAAGTGGCCCTTTAGAACAGGGTTGACTTTATTTTTTTTTCTATTCTTCCCGGGCGTTTCCTCTCAAACTGTGTCCCGTTGGGGTACGAATTAAAGTTCTGCTTTCCAAATGCTCTACATGGTGGTAAGTAAGGCATTGATCTTTTACAGCAACTGCAACAACTACAAACGTTACATGTACACATATGTGTGTCACAGACAGCAGCAGCAAAACCAAGAATAAACAATAACAACCAGGACAACAACAAAAACTACAGCAACAAATACTATAATATGTGTATGCCTATGTGTGTCAAGGACATTACCACCACCACTACCACCACCACAACTACCACTGCCACAACTACCACCACCATCACTACCACCACTACTACAACCACCACTATTACCACCACCAACAACAACTACAACAACAACAAACGCTATGCGTACGTCTATGTGTACAATGAACACCATCAACAACAACAAAAACAATACAAAAACTGCAACAAGAATAAACACTAATATTATTTATGTATGCTTATGAATGTCATGAATATCGACAACAGCAACAACAACAACAGCAGCAACAACAACAGCGTGTACGCGTATGAGTATCATGGATCACCACCACCACCACAATCACCACCTTCATCACCACCACCACCACCATCTCCACCTTCATCACCACCACCACCACCATCACCACCACCACCGCCTCCACAACAACAACAACGATAACAACAACAGCCAACATTCACAGTAAATAATCTTATAAGAACTTTGTTCACCGCACAAAACGTCATATTATGTATGATTCTGGCTCCGACCAGGTCGCCTGGTGTGGTCGGACGTTAGTCTTTACTCCTGGGTAGTTAATTACTTTTCCTTTTCCATAAATACATGTACGCCTGCTCGTAATGTGATATTAATGATTTTCCTTCAGAAATACGTCGGCTTCGTCGTGTGGTGGCTGCAGAGTATGCTCACAACGAACACTCAGGGGATCAATACCTGGCCGGGCCTACAGCTCAGTTGGTAAGACGACTGATCTCTGTTACGGCGATGGGGGTTCGAACCCAGATTAAATTTTCTGAGCTTTAGGTTCGCTGTACTTGAAGCTGTTTTAACTGTGGGCGAAAGATGCATGTTAAATTTGGAAATGCTATGTCTTTAGTAACACGCAATGTGTGAGTCTGTCTTATGTGTCAGTGTGGGCGAGCGTGTGTTTGTGTGTGTGTGTGTGTGTGTGTGTGTGTGTG
>NW_004797306.1:982204-983504 GCF_000002075.1 Aplysia californica
GGAGGGGGCACGCAAACATGCCAGTATGTGTCTGTCTGTGTACGTGTGTGTATTATATGACGGTGCTTTTGCATGTGTGAGTATGGTGTTGACGTACTGTGCACGTCCAGGGTCTCCACGTTCGGTGGGGACATACACCCACTCCAACACCCCCTCCCTCCCACCACCAAATTAAGAAAAGGAGTTCCCTTTGAAAAGTATCGTTGAATTCCAAAAAAAAACTTGTTATAGTTTTCCAAAGATACAGGTTCAGAAAGAAATGCTTATTCCTCAAAAGGGTCTTTTGCCTGTCATGTCCTTGTTTTTTTTTTTTTTAAAGACCACACGAGTTAGTTGTCTTCTGGTCTGAGATTCTGACAGAATTCTTCAAACTAAAGACTTCACATTAAAAACTGGTTATTACAGTTTCATATTCCATCCCCTTACAGAAAGTTGATGATCCTAGTCGTTACGGGATTGCAAAATTACGGGTTTAACGAGCACAGTAATCTTCCTTCCCTCTTACTAAGCAAAATGCAGAAAAAATATAAATGTGACAAAAGAAAAATGAGGCTGTTTGCTCTTGTGGTTTCTGGTATAATTATTCAAACCCGCGGTAGAACACCTTGCTTATAGGTGCCTATTAAAGGAATAACTAATTATGTGTATAATAATATTATGCCATACTGACTTCACGACGCCTAATAACCTTGTAGAAGAAGTCCACATATTAACGTTTGTTATAACACTAATTACAGACGCGTTTTGCACCCAAGTTTCCAATCCTTATCACCATAGCCTAATGATATACTAACCAATACGGAAACTCGAGTCGCTCACATGATATTCTCCGAGGAGTCGAGTAACAGGTTTCATTATTACAGCTTCGTTCCGGAATCTGGATATATTTCACCTACATTGATAGTCGGAATGGACTTCTGTATGTGAAACATTATCTCTTTTTTTCAAGTCAATGTGCTAGAATGACGTATTTATATATATATATATGTGTGTGTGTGTGTGTGTGTGTGTGTGTGTGTGTGTGTGTGTGTGTGGTCTTATTTGTGAGTGTGTGTGGTCGTATTTATGTGTGTGTATGTGTGAGTGTGTGCGCGTGTGTGTATGTATCTACGTATGTGCACGCGTACATGTGTGTATGTGTATGTATGTGTATTATGTGTGTGAGCAAGACTTAATGTAAGTATGTATGTGAGTATTTATATGAGGATGTATGTGAGTGTATGTATGTATGTACGTGCATGTGCGTGAGAGATGGAGAAATAGATCTATGTATTATAGTGTGTGTGTGTGTGTGTGTGTG
>NW_004797306.1:983604-985522 GCF_000002075.1 Aplysia californica
CACACACACACACACACACACACACACACACACACATTGACACAACACAGAAGTCCATATGCCAACATCAAACAAGGCAGTCAGACAGGCAGTAGATAGAGAGACTAGGGCACTGTTATGAGCAAACACAAGCAGATGAACTTTGGCAAAAGTGAAGAAAAAACAATAATTGATACTTCTATGCTTTTGTTTAAGTAACTGTTTTAAGGTACTTGCAACACTATAGGCCATGTAAGTTTCGACATTTTTTGGGGAGGGGGAGAGGGGCTCTTGTGGCCTAGAAGTAAGGTGTTCATCTCTCATTCAATCGTCCCGGGTTCGAATCCGGGTAGCGACCGAAAAATTTTCTTCTCTAAAATTGTCTCCTTTCACCTTCTTTCCTTCTCGCTTGTAATATTCTGTCGTCTGCTTTCGTCTCCACTTTTTCCCCCCACCCCTTTACCTCCTTTGCCCCTTCCACTGGGCTCCTGACTCTTTCTGCAGCCTTATTACGGCTACTCCTTGGCTCCTTACTGCTGTCTTTCAGCCACACCCCTGATCTTCTGGTAGGAAAGATCTACACCCATCGTTCTCGGAAAAGGGCGAAACATCTCGGAGGTCCCATGTGCAAGTTGCGCACGTTAAAGATCCCTTGGTTGTCCAAAATCGATAAGAGTAGGCTTCGGCCGCCACCCGAGCAAAATTCAAAATTTCCTACCCATATAAAATGTTTGGTGTGTACCGCGCGCTCATATGACCGTATGCAGTTGCGAGCGTCGTAAAACCCTTACCAAAAAGAAAGAAAAAAAAAGAAAAAAAGAAAAAAAAAAAGATTCGGGGTGTTACTAGAATAGGGTAACATGGAAGTAAAAAACAGGAAGAGAGATAAGGACGATTGGTGTTTGATAAGAAAGAAGCAGCAAACCACACCGGACCACACCGGACCACACCGGGCCACCCGTTTATAACCCAGGTCGATCTTGATGTTGAGGTTAGAATGAACAAACATCCAAATACAGTCAGTCAGAAGTTCAACACAGACGCTATAAACCGAGTTATGGACTATTCAAAGCTACGTCGTGCTAGGTGTTTTGTGAAATTAAAACCGGATCTAATTTTTTTTTTTACGTTTGTCTAATCTCTGAGCCTCAGGTAATCCCCAGGTTAATGGGCTTTTAATATGCGTGGCATCGTGGTAAAACCAGGCGCTCGTCAAAATACTTAAATCGAAAATACCGACATTTTCCCGCCTATTTAGTATTTAGTAGTTTAAACCGATTTTTGTCGTCGTCGTCGTTGTTGTACTTGTTGTTGTTGTTGCTATTTTGGGCTCATCACCCTTTATATGCATTTTAAAACACGTTTCTGATCTGACTTTACTGAAAAATGTTGATCGAAGGCACACAATACGAACATTTGCAGTTCCCAAGGATACTCAAATTTTGGAAGTAATCACACTTTGGCGGCCATTTCCTCGTTAATCTTACCCCTGCACCAAGCAACCCCAACGTCTTTCGATCGCAAATACATCGACATCTATTCAAGATAGAAAGGATGTTTGATGTAAGAAGCAAGGTAAATAAACATGTTTTAACATTACACCTTTAACTTTATACGCCCCAAAACTGACGAGCGTCTGGATCCACTGCGTCATGACACATATCGGCTTATTGCTAGTTGAACGTGACCATGTGACACGTTCAATGCGATGAATAGCGAGATCAGGCTTCGAACTGGGATAAGTGTGCTACACATACACACGCAGGCATTTACACACAAACAGATAGACAAACGCACACACACACAGACACACACGCACTCACCCATACGCATACACACAAATACTGTAAATACACATACACAGAGGCAGATGGCGTAATAGGGAGAGAGCGAGAATGGGGAGGGGGTGTCAATGAGTGGAGAGAGAGAGAGAGAGAGA
>NW_004797306.1:988889-990031 GCF_000002075.1 Aplysia californica
AGAGAGAGAGAGAGAGAGAGAGAGAGAGAGAGAGAGCGGGTGAGGGGGGAGGGATCCAAGGTTATAGAAATATCGTTAGATAGATATCAACAAAATTAGGCAGATAGGTAGACACGCAGACAATCAAACAAATAGTGTGGAAAATTCACAGGTAGAATTAAAAACAGAACAAAAATAGGAGCATAGACAGACAGACGAAAGACAGGCACAGGACAAACAAACATGGATAGAAACGGCTGACAGACAGACATTCCAGAGAGAGCACTGAAGACTTAGTGGGCCTAAGGCAATTAAAGTAATTTAGTTTTTTTAAAAAATAGTTCACTGTCGATTTTGAGTGCTCAGCCTGACGAGTTATCCGCTACCATAATGCAAAGTTAACCCAGAATCGATTTAGGCTTGAGATTAGGTGTTTGGAAAGATATTTTTTCCTCTTTGTCCCTTGACGTAGATCTATATATATAATATATATTCATATTACTCGATATCTTTTCCAATACATTCTACTTGAGGTGATAGTTGATAAAAGCATTTTATTTTAGTTTTGATAGGTTTTGATTTTACCTTTTATTCAGCACATTATTTCCTCCCATGATCAGCACATAATATAAGGCTTTCTTTCTTCCCTCAGTCATTGTAGAGTCAATACTAACGCTGTGTTTCGTTGCTGTCTCAGCTCTGCAGCATGTAAAAATAATCATCTCTATCTAGATCTAAGTAAACTTTGTACCCTTCCTTCCCCATTCTCAAAATGAATTAAAAGCCTCTTTCTATCCCCCCCCCCCCCCCCCCCCCCCCCAACCCCAAGTAGAGCGGAGACTCCGGATATGCGTACTAGGTCAAGTAAGCTCCAAATGGATGGCTAAAGTTTACTGACTCGGCTTCCACAGACGCCTGTTCACCATAATGTATCAGAGTACAGGTTATCAATTAGTAATGAGTCTTGTGGTGGTGTGCACTTGGTCAACTTGTTACCGACAAAAATAAAAACCCAAACCAAAACAACAACAAACAAAAATTTACCCCCCCCCAAATATAAAAGCCCAAATAAAAGAAGAAAAGAGAAATGGGAAAAAAGAACAAAAAGCCCCCCAAACCAGCTAAATTCTAACGTGTTAGCATTTTATTTGCTTTTAAGGGGG
>NW_004797306.1:990873-992820 GCF_000002075.1 Aplysia californica
GTGGGGGTGGGGGGAGGGTGGAGAGGGGGACGATCTGGCAAAATACAAGAGTAGGGGGTTAAAGTTAAATAGGGGGAAGACAGACAGGTGCTAGATGAATAACCCCCCCCCCCAAAAAAAAAGGAGAGGAGGGCGAGAGAAAAACGTTACTGGGATGATAAAAGTTGATTTTGTGCATTTCAAAATTCAATACGCACCGACACCGAAATGTAAACACAAGACAACATTTGGTCCCTCATTAAAAGCAAAGACAAAATTATTGTGTCTACGGAAGACCTCTGCTCAGTTTGAAACACCAGGAACTTATTTTGGAGAATAAATTACTCAGATCACAATTATTAATCCACATTTTCCTTGGCCTTTGAAGCTGAAGAAGGCTCCAAAGAAAACCAGTCCTTGAGATTGAAGCTATTTTTATGTGACTTGATAAACAAGAATAGCATTGCGAGTGAGAGGAAAAGGATAAAACAGACGACAAGAATTTTAATTCTGTAAAAATTCAGTTCCTGGTTCCTGCCATCCGGTTCCCCAGGACCAGAATATCTGCGAGCTTCCGATATTTTCGTGCCATAAAACGCACGGGCGGGAAGAGAACGTCTGCGCGAGATCAAACCAGAGAGGGAAAATGATCTCCCATTTCCGGGGTGATGCTTTCCACCAAGAATCTTTTGCCCGGAAGAGCTGTCTGGACTATTTGACGCTAGAGAAAACTTTCGATCTTTGAGATGAGAATCATTCAAAAGTGACGGGTCGGCTGCTGCGTTCCCGATCGATTTGCGACGATGTTCTGTGCTGCTTCGTATATGGTGCCTCATGGTGACGTGGGCTGCTTTCTGTTGACCTTGGGAGAAAACCCGTTTTGGAAACCGGCAGCTCAGATGTTACAACGGAGACAAAAGTTATTCCCCCAGTACTGGTAAAAAATCGGCTGTCCAAAACATTCAGATTTATATGGCAGTCTGAAAGAGATTTAGGCTGCTGTCTCCATTAATGACTTCTGGGAATACTCCAAGAAGGCTTTCAGAGGGATGAATGATGACAACCTATCCTTACGTTAAAATATCAAATTTCATACAAATGTACACACCTATCGAAGGTTTCGCGTCTTCCCCAGGTCTTTTTAAAGCAGATGGTACTTTTAGGCTGTCAGTTTTAGTGTTGCAACGAAATATTCTGAAACAAAAGAGAGAGCTTTATTGGTACAATGTAAGCTCAAGACAGAAGCTATGGTCTAGAAACGTAAGGGCAGTCTGTTAAAAATGTGTCTCAGGATGCTCGGGTTCCCTTTGGAATATTGTACACTTTAAGATTTAGGAGTTTCTGATACTGATTACTTTGAACACACTGGAAACTTAATCTTTGCATTATTCACTCAAGCAGCCCGTTCTCATAACTTGATTTCGCTGCTTCCACTGTCTTGCCCTGCCTCCGGAGACGGAACAGCAGAGGTCGATATTCCCCATCGCACTGACAGGATTACTTGTTGTCTTTTTCTCCCTAAAACGTCCCCTGTGCGACTTTGTGTGTTGACGTCAGAATTCCTCGAAGTCTACGTCAGCCGGGGGGGAACACGTTTATCTGAAAGAGAGGGAGAGAAAGAGGATGTTAGCTGCGTTATGAGACTAGTGGTTGTAACTCCCCAAAACGGCTGACAGAAATCCTTAAACTAACATGATTTCGGGGTGAGGGCTGGGCTTGTTGCTCGGCCAAATCTGGAAGAATGAGGTTATGACAAGAGAAGGAAGACAGACACGCGTGACATCGCGCACTCATTGAGATGTAGGGGAGAGACACACCCTGAAGAGAAAAAGGGAGAGGGGAGTGAGAGAGGGAGAGAGAGACAGGGAGTGAGAGAGGGAGAGAGAGAGAGAGATCGAAAGAGAGATAAAGAGAAAGAGAGAGAGCGAGAGTGCGAGAGAGAACGAAAGAGAACGAGAGAGAGAGAGA
>NW_004797306.1:996935-1011754 GCF_000002075.1 Aplysia californica
TGATGATGATGATGATGATGATGATGATGATGATGATGATGATGATGATGATGTTACAGGTATTTATTTGACGTTTTCATCGCTTTCGCGCTAAAAGCTGATGCTGGCATGTCATGTCAATGCTGTTACTGAGCCAGTAAAACACATGGTTACGCTTTTCGGTTCATTGTCTAGAAATAATACTCAAAAAATGTTTTCATTATCGAGTGCGCGAATTGACATTTGAAGTCTTTGTATTATCTTTCTTACGCATGAAGTGGGAGACGTATTGTTGGTGCTAACGTCAGTGAACGGAAATGGAAACAAACATTACCCAGCTATTGACGACGCTGTTGCGTTAATAGAAGTATGTTTAAAAAAAAATTGAAAGCCACATATCCACTGAACGCGTTGGCTCGCTAAAATCGTTACAGACGCTGCTTACTTCTGTTGTCGACGTCAACCCGTATTTACTGATCTGCTGTGACAGGCACAATTTGAGCATTGTTATTTGTTTATTGGGTCTAATCATGGTGTAATCGCCATCGCCATAGTTGCCATTGTTATTTTGATGCTACAGCTGTGGCGGTGACGTAGGTGGGTATTATGGTATACCGGGTTATATAGGTGGACAATTTTCAATGTAACCACCACCTCTATCCCTACCCCCCACCCTCCCAGCATGCTCCCAGTGAAAAAATGAGACGGTACAGGTTTAACGCTCATATCAACGCTATTAGGTTAATTAAAAAGTGGGACCTCCCAGACGACCAAACCAAATAGGGAAATTAGTGTAAAGTGCCTTTCCCAAGTTAAGGACACAACGTCGAGTCGAGCTGAGACTCTAACCCCCTGTACTCACAATCCCATGATAACGGGTTCGATAGCCTAACCAGCAGACTACTGATGCCACACGCTCACAATTTTGCCTCAAACGTTCCATGTTCCTCAAATAGCCTTACTCACAGGGAGATCGTCGCCGATAAGTAAATCCGTAAACTGCTTAAATTGTTGTTTGGTTTTCGTCGTTTCTTATTCTTTAGCACCAAAACAGGCTGAAAAAAAATAACCAGACCATCCTTCTCAAGGGCGGTTATAGGCCTATTCAAAATAAAAACCTAAGTAATCTGAGATTGTTTGATTGAAAATGTTTAGAGCCCCAATCGACACAATTCTGACCATTATGTGGGTGGGCTGTTTCCACCCTGCCTGTGGGGGCCAACTCGAACTGCGTGGGATACAACATCCCAGCAGACTCACTGCCATATCCATTCATGTAACTTTCCCATGCAGAAATCGAACTCGCATCTTCTGAATACAATGGCAAGGAGCCTACCCATTACACGATAGACGTCTGTACAAATCTGCAATGAATCAAAAAGTGAAAACGATCTCCTGTCGTCACCAGTCCAGTCTTTTAAAAAAAATCCTAACTTAACTTTAAATATTTAATTATAAGTGAGATGTACGAAATTTTAGCAGGTAGAAGTGGGCTCTGGCTATCAAAAGGTTGACAAGCACTGGTATAGACTTATGGATAAACCAACCGACCACTCTTCAGTTTTCTTTAAAGTAAGGGCACCCAGCCAAAGAAATCTGAAAATAACCAAAGGAAAAAGACAAGAACAAGGTAATACAGCGGCCGTTACTTCTTTCTCCCTTTCTCTCAACCAAACCTGTCAGAAATAACCAAAAGTCCATATCTTTTACACAACTTGCACGCCCTTCACTTAATTTCCATATCCGAAGCAGAAAACAATTTAACAATAAGAAAAAAGAATAAATAAACAGTAAGCTTTTGAGCATTTTCCTTCTTACGTAAATGTGTCGCTTAACTCACTGAACTGCACGTCTTTCTACAACACCTCAAGACCTTCTGCTTTGGACCACTTTTAAAAGACGCATAATAACTTCATTATTAAGGTAGCTTTTTCAGTTGTTCTGTGTTCTTGATATGCAAATTAAAAGGGCAAGAAACAACTTGTGTACTATGAAATGTACCATTATATACTTCTGATTTATGTATGATAATTCAAAATGTGCTGCAGTATTGCCTCTGGTTTGCCTTTGATCCAACATGATATGTGTGATAGCTACGCCTTCAAGTAGTTAAAAAAACCCTCAGTGCGGGACATTCTGAGCATTATGTTAGGTATATCGTAGAGATCAGAAATCATCCTTCAGTTTAAGGTTTTTAGACAGACTGGAGAACCATCAAGATGTCGGTTAGATGAATTTTATTTGGGTGTCCCTTTGGGCGAGAGCTCGATGTAAATGTTTTTAACCATAACAGGGCGTTCTGTACCGATTAATAATGGTATTGTTGTACTCTGATAGCATTTAGTGTGCTTTGTACTTGGATAGAGCATATTGTGAACTCATAATTATATTGAGAACAAAATTTCTACTAGAATGAATTAAAATACCCAACCCCTCCCTCTCTCTCTCTCTCTCTCTCTCTCTCTCTCTCTCTCTCTCTCTCTCTCTCCCATACACACACACACTCACAAACACACACACACACACACACACACACACACACACACACACACACACACACACACACACACCCTCTCGTTCTCTTCCAATGAAAGTTTTCTATTGAAGGCTTAACTTACTGGCACATTGTAACTTTGTATATCGTAGTACATATACCTCTTTTACGCCCTCTTCACATTTCAAACAGCAAGAGGCAGGGCAAGCACGTCCAGAGACCAGAACACAAACACGAGTTACCCACGGCAAAAAGGTTCTAAGCCCCACGTCATATTTTCCCTTCTCCACAGGAGCTCAAAATATGTTTTCCTCCGTGAAGGTCAGTTTATTTTGGTCGGTGGAGAAACGAAGCCAGTGACCACCAAGTTAGCACGGCGGACTCAAGATCACGAGTACAGATTTAATGGCGTCTGTTGAAGAGGATTTCTTACATTTCGTTTCGTTTTAAGTCCGTCAGAAAGCATCCGAGCAGAGAAGTAAATAGCGAACCAAGACCGCCGATGTCTGTTTCAGATCTGGTACTTGGAGAAGAAGACTCGCTCTAAGTAATTTAACTGCTCTCTTTTCATGTGTTCTTGAAAAAGTAATTAAGAAATGAAAAGGTAGTAATGACGGTTTCCTGACTGGCAAATGAATATTACTACTCCAATTTTCAGTTGGTGTGAGTTGGGGAGGGGGGGGGGGGGAGATCTTAAGCATATTTTTTAGTTTTAGTTAAAGTGTTACGGCACTTTCAACATAAATGGTCATAAAAGTACCGAAGATTAGAAGTTTCAATAGAGTCACCCACATAGAAAAGAAGGAGCAGAGGTGAGTACGACACATGTTTTTAGTTTTAGTAAGTGTTTCACGGCAATTGCAACACAATACGGTCATATAAATGCCGAAGACTAGAGGGGTTACAAGAGAGTAACAAACACAAAAAAAGGAGGGGAGATAAGGACGATAGATATTTGATAGGAAAGAAGAAGCAAACCACACCAGACCACCCGCCAACCGCTCACAGACACATGTTTGACAGGAAAGATGGAGTAAACCACACCAGAGCAGTCGCCAACCACCCACGTACGCTCATGGGCCAATCGTTTGGAAAAAGTCAAACAATCCAAAATGGTGGAATTAGGTTCGTTTGAGTAAAAAGAAAGCTAATTGACACAAGACACCGACTTCTGTGGTCTTGCAGTTAGGCTCTCCGTCGTCGCATGTAGAACACCTGAGTTCGATTCCCTTGTGGGTAGAATTGTTATTGAGTACTTTGTATCTCGGTCTTTCTGCTGAGACTTTGTATCTCCCTCAGCCCGTAATGCCCCGACAGACACGGTCAAAGGCCGCTTTGTAAATTATCAAAATTGTAGATAGGTAGAGAGAGAGAGAGAGAGAGAGAGAGAGAGAGAGAGAGAGCGAGAGAGAGAGAGAGAGATAGTTTTAGTAAAGGTTTTACGGCGCTCGCAACTGCATAAGAGAGAGAGAGAGAAAGCGAGAGAGAGAGAGAGAGAGAGAGAGAGAGAGAGAGAGAGAGAGAGAGAGAGAAAATGAGACAGAGTGAGTAGGAAATATCAAAGTCAAACCACCCTTCACACACCTGCTCATTACCTGAATAACCCCAGAACAAACAACAACAGAGACAATAAAATAAATAAACATACTTTGAGAGCCTCCCCATTGAGTCAATTACTTCCTCTGTGGTGTAACAACACGTGGCCACATCAAAGCCTTTGAGGTAAACGGTAGAGAAACCATCAACACCTTAGCCCTCTTCGTGCTGTGGGTGCCGCGCCGATGGCGTGCGCTAGAGTTAATATGACATAGCCGCTCGGTACCTGCCCGAATTTCCTACCTACGCGATAACCATCTACTCCACTACAGCGCGGCTGTTGCCCCCAAACACGTACGGAGAAATACTCCGGCCAGGGGATATTATATTCTCAGTGATATTTTCAAGTTACGTGTAAGCTCATTTATTATTGAGTCTGTACGTATGCATACAAAGTGGAAGGGAATACGTAGTCAGCTTTGCGGGCATATTTATTTTTAATAATATTTTGAACAAGAAGAAGAGACAGGGGAGGAGGAGGAGGAGGAGGAGGAGGAGGAGGAGGTGGTGGAGAAGGAGGGGGGATACCAAAAAAAGGCTGAAGGGAACAGGTGGTTGAGAAGAATAAAAGGTCAAACAAAAACTAAACGTAAAAAAATCAGGGAATTAAACGATTTGAAAGGAAAGAAAAACACAAGTACAGACAGACAGACAGACAGATGGGCAGATGGAGAGGCCGACAGGTGAACGGACGGACGGACGGACAGACGGGCGGACGGACAGACAGACGGAAGGAAGGGCAGAGACAAACAGAAGATAAGTTCATGTGCATGGAATCTAACAAATCAATACATAGCAACTGAACGATCTTATTTTTCACGTATGGCCTTGAGTATAATTATTGAATAAAGTTCCTTTAAATCAAATTGACAGACTAAACGTTATAAGTAGGACGATTACTCTAATTCCAGTAGTTTTTTAAGCGTCGGATGATACCACGTAAACATGGCATGATATGGTGTGCGTTTAACACCTCCTTCATCCCTATTTTGACCACACCTCACCGCAAAGACTTAATCCAAGAAATGTAAGGAACAAGTCGCACCTTTGGACGGCGCTTTAAATAACAAGGTAAATTAAAAAACAACAACCCCAAAGTGCTTGTTTGTTTGAATAGGTATTTTGGTGTTTTACAGCACTGTCGAATCAGTTTTGGTCCCGGAAAGTGCGAAAATAAACAAGAACACCGATAATTGTGAACTGCAAATGCGACCTCAGGTCTGCACACAGCAGGTCGCTACCTTAGAATTACAGAAATCTGTCTGACAACTTTGGCCGTTTTGAGTCAATAGTGTAAGACCTTGATGTCAGAAACTAAATTTTCTATCTGCTCTTTCAAAAATCGTAATATTATTAGGAGTCGCTATCAAGATTTTCATAGAATTGCATGCGAAAAAGTTTGACATGCTGTGAAACTCGAAAATGTTGACGTCAAATTTCCCAAAATTGGAACTAGATACTGAGCAGATAGGACTTTGTAATTCTGGGGTAGCGAGGTGTTTAAAACAAAGAGCTTGTTGAAAGAACTGAAGTTATATAGGTCGAGGGTTATATGAACAACAACTAAATGCCAATATATCCGTTTGCACAAAACAGTTAAAATAGACGAGATCAAAGGCCACATAATTAAGCATGTTCACGCAATAAACATGATTCTATTCAGAGTGTGGTCACTAGTACAATTTTCAGTTTTTTGTAAGAGTAAAGAGAAGCATACTTACACGATAATTGTCATTTAGTGCAGGGAAAGAGAAAGGCAGACAGTCGGAATTATAAAAAAAGGGAAAGAAAAGAAATAGAACCTACTAACGGCGTTCTCTAACCATCCACGGCAAAAGACCTCAGATATCTCAAAATGGTTATTTAGATTTGGAATGCTGTAGCGTGGTTACCTTGGCCGAGCTAAGGGGTTTTTTTTTTTGGGGGGGGGGGGTGCCCTTTTTTTGGTTTTAGTAAAAGTTTTACGACACTTGCAACACTTAGGTCAAATAAGTGCCGAAGAATAGAAGTGCTACAAAAGAGTAACAAGAAGAGTAACAAGCACACACAAAAAAGGAGAGAGATAGGGACGATATAATTTTGATAGGAAAGAAGGAGCAAATCGCTCCAGAGCACTCGCCAACCATCCCCAAGATGCGAGCGTTTTGTATAGATGGTAATACAGTATTAACTAACTGGCTATTACCCGAGCCCAGACGGGCGATGATGACAAGGCCGTGACTTAACAGCGGAGTTCGCACTCAGCACGAAGGTATCTCTTTCATCATTGTCTCAGCTGGCGGAGTCATTAGGATAAATCGGTCAGAGTGCATGCGACCCAGACAGCGCTGTGCCGGAGAAGGCGGACCACTCTCATTTTGCTAAAGTCTTTCTTTCATGTTTGTTCGAACTTTCATCATCTCTTTTTCTGAATCTCTCACTCTCTTCCTTTCAAACCCCTTCCCTCTTTTCTCTCACTACACACATACGCCACCTCTCTATCTCTTTCACCCCCCCCCCCCACCAAAAAAAATTAAAAAATTACAAGTGAAAAGACCAGCACTCTCAAACAAAAAAATCAAACTGACGTCTTTGCTTTGAGAGAGAGAAATGGTCAAATGTGGTGTGGAGAGAAAGGGGGGGGGGTGATGGATAAATGTTTGCGGATAGTAAACAAGAGAGAGCTAGTGCACTTTGAGCCCGCCTGTTTGATGATGGATCGGCAGAGCGGGAGGGAGGTTGATAAAGAGCGTCCAGCCTCAGGCACAGGTGCTTATCTGCTGAAACGGATCTGGCTACGGACACTGGAGAGTACGTATTTACTTGCCACAATGTCTAAACTATCTGAGAAACGACTTACTCCTCTCCCCCGTTGAAACCGCCCGCCCTGCCGTCTTCACCTCTGGAATTTTTTCATTTTGGGTTGAATGTTAGCGGTCTCGCAGTTCATTAACTTTAGAATTCGAGTCCTTTGCACTATGTTTGATGAAAAAACAACAACAAGCAAACAAAACACAATGGTAGATATTGTACCCTTGTATGTACTGAGTTTCAACTATTTAGGAGGCGGGATCCATCAGCCTCGCTTGTCACGCCCAATCCAGAGTGGGAGATAAAACTTCCTAGCAGAAAGAAGGACGTGTTCGATAAAATTCTCCCCACACAGTTGTTAGATAATAAAAAAGCAAACCTTTTTTCGGAACACATTTCCGCACACCTCATGTATATTTTAAAGGATTTTCGCAAGATCCACCTTGGCGTTGGGGACCCCCCCCCCCCCCCAACCAGGATAAATGTCATTTAAATTTGTTGCTCTCCATGCCAATCATTCTCATTCACCTCTGTAGAATTAAAGCACCCCCTCCTCCATGCCTTGGCCAGCCATGGTGATCTAAGCCTACACTATCCAGTTTTTAAAAAAGATATAATTGTGCAATCGCACTGTCCTCTCGGTGAGCGTGGATCTGAGCACTAGGTCAAGCACGTTTGAATTTGGAAGAGGGGCAACTTTACTTTTATCACCAACGTGAACTTTCGTATTTTCGTGATTTCGCTCAAGAGAGATCAATACAAAT
Source organism: Aplysia californica (assembly GCF_000002075.1). Classification (NCBI taxonomy): domain Eukaryota; kingdom Metazoa; phylum Mollusca; class Gastropoda; order Aplysiida; family Aplysiidae; genus Aplysia; species Aplysia californica. The sequence goes on from NW_004797306.1 coordinate 1,004,559, forward strand.
ACATATGTGTCATCTCTTTTTACCTGGAATGAGGAAGGCCCTCCGAGAACCGTTTAATCATCATCATAACTGTCTGTCCCATCCCGCATCAGGATAAAGGCCACGAACAAACACTTTCAACCTCTCCCTATCCTGGTCAAGCCTATTATCCCATGTCATCCCACTTTTCTGTCGGCTTTGTCCACAGGAGCGTTACTATATTTAAAAGACCCTAACAGTTGTAGGCATCTATCTTTCAAAGTGCAGTATGCCACATACTACGCCATCACCAAAAGAAGCATGAGACCGCCCCAGAAAGGTTAAAAAAGAAAGGAAGAAAGAGAAAATTTTGCTTTGCAGTACATAACTAGTGCGGATTACGGTTAGCTAATAAAGTCGCTGTTTTTAAGAGAGCTGTCATGTTATGTAAAGTAAAAACTGGTTCAGGCAATCAATCATGCAAATATCGTCACGCAACGTATTTTTAATGGGGTATGACTGGTAGTTGGAAGCTTGAGCTAGCAAATGGATCCACCAACCCAGAACATAAAAATGAAAACGATATAGGAATGAATATATGAGTTCGGGATGTAAATAAAATATCTTAAGATGTCAAAATATCCATTTACACGGATAGACGTATTATGAATCTTGTTTTCAACAAATATACTGGGATCAAAGAATATACTAGGATTTTCATTTCCAAAGACAAGGCAAGAATATAACATTTCCAACCTCTCTTTTCGTACGCCACTACAACGCAAAAACATTTGGGTAAAAAAGCAAAATAGTCTGTTTATTGGAGGCTGAAAAGTCCGCATTCTCTATAAGAGCTTTACGGAGAATCCTTCCAATCCACCTCTCCCACCTGTTCTCTCTCTCTCTCTCTCTCTCTCTCTTTCTCTCTCTCTCTCTCTCTGTTACACACACACACACACACACACACACATACACACACACACACACACACACACACACACACACACACACACACACACACACCAACATGTACCATCACATCTCATACCAGTACAACAGAAGGAAAGCAGTAAGTAGGCCCCGGTGGTGACACTTTCCAACCACCTTCCTACAATTAGAGACCGGTTCACAATTCAAACTTTAAAAAGGATAACTTGTAATTACCCAGTTTGTGCATGTTCGACTACAACGTAACGATCATACATTCTGTCAGATGTATCATATACTTAGACCTTTTTAATTTCTGCTCAGTTCAACACCATCCCCCCCCAAAAAAAACAACAACAACCCCCCAACAACCCCCCCCCCTAATTTTAAATTTTAAGACAGCAACATTGTTGAGAGCTCGAGTCCTAAAGTTCGGCTACTTTGCAGCTGAACAACACGGATAGTTCTATTTGTGTGTCGACAACAGATCTATGCAACAATGGATGTCACAGGAAATCGAAATGTGGCAGCTGTGAAATGCGATGACCCTCGACAATAATATCAGAATAATGCTCATAAAACTAGGGGATGTCACTGTTCTACACGCAGAAGCTACAAGATTAACTTCTATTCATCTCCTCTCTGGTAATGATCAGAACTGCAATGACACGCTTCTAACATGAAAACCTGAGCGATATTGGACACTTTTCTGATGGCTTATTGAAAGCAGGGAAAATAATAATTATGTGACAACGTGGTGAAATCTGCGCTCGTCAAAATAATGAAATTGAAGAAACCAACCTCAATTGGGTAATTTTTAATGGATTTCTTTTTCTGGGCCCTATACCTTTTACGTCTATTTAAGAACACTTTGCTGAGTGGATTTTACTGAGCAACGCTGATTGATTGATTGGGTAGATGTTTTACGGCACTATCGACACAATTTTGGTCATTTAAGCGCCATCAGGTTTCACCGTTACAAAATCAGACGTGTTTTTAATAAGAGTCTTTCGGAGCTCGCAACCGCAAACGATCACACTATTTCTATTATGCTAAAAAGACGAACAAACATTTATAAAAAAATTTTTTGTAAATATGGAAAAGGCTTATTTACATTTGTATATACAATACAAATCTCAGCGTATGTATATATACACCGACAACGACAACTATATATTTTCACATTTTATTAAACAGTCCAATTTCTTTTATAAAACTTAAAATTCTTCTAGGTTCTATGATGTTAAAAAGGGTCTTAATATTTTTACATTTAAAATATTTATCACGGACATAATTAAAGTCGACACATTCCATTAGGATGTGCCGAACTGTGAAATTTGTGTTGCACGCCACGCAAAAAGGAGCTTCCTCTCCTTCGAGCAAATGTTTGTGCGTGACGTGCGTGTGTCCTATTTTAAGTCGGGTAAAAATTACTTTTTCTCTTCGTGGTAGAGAAAATGGTTTCCTGGGTGTAAGTTTCGGTTGAATGTAATGGAGTTTGTTGTGTATTTGTTGATTCCAACTTTGGGACCAGGAGGATGTGATGTGTTCTTTTACTTTCGGTTTTATGTCAGAGAAAGGGATTTTACTATTTTTGTTTTCAGGTAGTTTTAGAGATTCTTTGGCAAATTGGTCAACGGCTTCGTTGCCATCAATGCCTACATGGCTTGGAAGCCAAGCTATTGTAATAGTTTTTCCAGACTGATGTAGAAAATGCAGTTTAATGATAAGTTTCAAAATTCTGTTGTCGGAGGTGTCAGAGCGCTCTAAAGATTTCAGACAAGAGAGAGAGTCTGAAAGGATTAGGAAGGTAGACTTGGTTGATTGATCTATAATATTTAGGGCCATTTCAAGAGCTGTAGCCTCAGCAGTGTAGACTGAAGCTTCTGGATGGAGTTTTCTTAGGCTTAAGCTGTGTGGCGATGCAAGGGCAGCAGCTCCTACTGAGGAGTCATTTTTGGATCCGTCTGTAAAGAGTTTCTCTGCTTCAGGGTATCTATTTATCAGCTGTTTATATGAGTTTAAGTATATAGTTTTGTCTGTGGACTTTTTGTTGTGTTTTTCAAGACTAGTATCTATGTTTGGTTTGGTTAAATGCCATGGAGGTATGCTGGACATGGCAAAGGGCTCGATTATGTCTTCAGAAAAATCAATGTCTTTGAGATCGTTCTGGATTCTTATTCCGAAAGGGCTTACCTTATTTCCTAAGGAGGATAGGGTTTTTAGGTCTTCGGGAAGGCCAAAGACACATTTGTGGGCTGGGTTTTGGGGTACTGAGCTAAGTTTCAAAGCGTACTGCAAAGAGAGTTTTTTCCTTCTAAGTTCCAAAGATGGTTCATGTGCTTCTGCCTGTAAACTTTCTACAGGTGAAGTACGGAAAGCGCCTAGGGCAAGGCGAAGGCCTTGGTTCTGAACAGGGTCTAAAATTTTAAGGTAAGACTTTCTGGCTGATCCGTAAACAGGACTGGCATAGTCCAGCCTGGAACGGACAAGAGAACGGTAAAGTTGAAGGAGTATTTCAGTATCTCCTCCCCATTCAGGATTGGATAATACTTTTAAGGCGTTGAGAGCACTCTGGCACCTCGTCTTTAGGTCTTTCAAGTGTGGTAGGAATGAAAGTTTATTGTCGAAGATTACGCCCAGGAAACGAGCTTGTTTTTTAACAGGAATTTTCTCTCCAAACAAATATAAATCTGGTTGTCGCACACACTTGTGCGACAGACAAAAATGTACACAGTTTGTTTGAGCAACGCTGATAAAAGGCACAAGAAAAAATAAATTTGTAGTTTCCGAGGACACTTAAGCTTCAGATGTCACCAAACTCTGGCGGCCATTTTCTCGGTACTTTTGCCTTTGACACCGGGCGACCCCACCTCCTTTAACTGCAAATACCTTAATATTAATTAAAAAACAAGACAGATAACCAAGCTTTCAGATTATGTCAACTCGATATGCCCAAATTTGACGAGCACCTGATTCCACTGCGTCGTGACAATACAATTGTATTTGCACTTATAGCCGTCGATGGACTCTCCAAAGAAAGCTGTTTCTGACTGACAATTTGATACCACGAGTACACCTTTACTCGCCTTTGCCAAAGCTGTAAGACAAAATGGAATTCTGGCGAAACTGTTTAGGTTTGATGCCCCACCCCTTCCAACGCCGTTAAACGTTTGTTATTTAGGATACATGGTCTTCGGAAAGACTTCCGTAACCCAACAAACAAAGAAGAGACCTAACCCTAATCCTGACCCTGACCCAACCCCTACCCCTACCACGACCTCAAACCCTCTATTCTACTCTTGTTTCATAGTGGTAGCTCGATACGGAATTCCTCCCGGGCCTTCGAATGTAACGCCCACCTCCGATAGGAACGAGCTGAAGGGGTGGAGATCCTTAAGAACTCCCCATAACAACGGACTTTCAGAACGCCCCTTTGAGGATTCTAACTAGGGCCACCCATTCCGTAGTTCAACAAGATGTCAGCTGAGTTAACAGCGCACCCGAAGAGATGAAGAACATTACTGTTGGAGGTTTAAAACATCGCATGGATACAGAATGCATAGATGCAAGAGAAATTATACAATCATTGTGTAGAAGGGATCTCAAATTAACCATGGATGTAACATAATACAAATACTGCACGTACTATTGTGCCCAAGCTGTTACGATTTATTTACGAACGCTCTATTTACTGCTCTACTTACAAGTTAGTCAGTTCAGTTGTTGAAACTTGATGAAGGCTGTAATAGTGGAAAATGTCCCCGTTGATTAAATGAGACAACTCGTGGTCTTGGACAGTATGATGTGAAGAGTAACAAACGTGTGTACACGCTGCGTGTTCATGTTTTGTCTTTTAGAGACTCACCGTTGAAAGAGTTACTTTTGTAAGTTGTTTAGTACTTTGATACAAACACGTGCTTCGGCAGAGGCTATGAGTTGAACGCACTAGAGACTTTGTGATGTCTTTTTTTTTTGGCTTTGGTCGGAGAGCTTTGTTAGTGGTTTTTATTTTTAAAGTCTAGCTTTTCTTTTGATGTTGTTGGGTTTTTTTTTGTTCCACCCTTTTTAGGGGATGGGGTGTTTTTGTAATTTTGTATTGTTATTTGTCTGTTTTGTGCTCGTGTGCATTCTTGTCTTATTTTTGCTTTGGGATTTTCTATGAGGGCTATAGCTTGTTCACTTTCGTCTGACCGTGGTAACAAGACATTATGAAATCGCCCTGTTTAACCTTCTCATATCTGTGCATACGGGTCTAAAAGTTGGATGACCAACATAAATTAGTGCCCATTCATAAAGGTCAATGCAGTCTAAGGTTCCGACATGTTTTCTTTGATGTTAGCCTCAAGCAGGTCAAAAAATGATAGGAGATTTACAGTATACACCTAAAACATAACATGTTGACGTACTACTTTCCTCAACATTCTTTTTTAACGTACGCCTAAGAAACATGGTCCAACAGCCGGGGTGAGTACTTTTCGAGATTCACGTGGAGACTTCTAGACGATCGTGGGACGAAATGTACAAACTAACTCTGAAATGTGGGGACAGGGTGGTGTTGCTGTCTCAAAATGAGCAATTTGTAGGCTAAGTTACTGTAAGTCATTTATTTTAGTGATTCTGTGTATGCACCTGCAGAGCGGTTTCTAATATTGGGCCCAAATAGTAACCCCTTTTAAAATACAAGATCAAGACTTTTTGAAAAAAAAATTGTTTTGCCTGCATAAACAACGTTTCGAGGGCATAGCTAAATTAGATCTAACAAATGAGCTAGAATTTTTTTTTTACGCGGACAGACAAAAGTAAACATGCTATGGTTCACATGCAATAGGCTCAGGAGGGTTAAAGACCAGATACGATGTTAGTTGTATCCACACCCGGCTGTGCGTTTCGGCCAGGTGAGGTTTTAGGTGGAAAGTCCCGATTCAATCTCAGTCAGAGACCGGTCAAGACAAAAACAACGACAAAAAAGTGAAAATGTGGTAAAATACAGCTAGCGAAATGTTTGCCGTGGTGTCCACAAGCAAAGCTGTCACTCGTCATGAAATGTTCCTCTTTTCGCCTTTACCAATGTCTCCTTTCCTGAGGCCGTCGTCGTGTACAAAACAGTGTGTAAGGAACGTATTGTCGGCCAGCTGTTATAATGTATCACGCCAACAATTTTGAATTTACCCCCCTTCCTCGCAATTTCTTAATCTGTAATATCAGATGTATGTGCTCAAGAAACGTTTTGTCAAAATTCAAATTCTAATTGTTGAAACGAAAAAAAAAGAAAAAGAAAAATACACACAATATGGGTACAATTAAGAAAAGAATAAAACAGTTTTTTGCGTTTTCCTGCAAAGTTTTGCTTTCTGGACTTAGTACATTTAAACAGTTTGCCAACATTACGACTGCTTAAACGAATTTGGTATGCGTTCGCACAGTGACATGGCGACCAGTCAAGTATATTAGATTTCATAATACTCATCGCTTTTCGAGGTGGGGGAGGGCAGAGAGCATAATGTTATATGCACTGCTAGACACGATCAGGCCTTTTAACAACCGGAAAGCTAAGATCACTTGAATAAAGGTAACTACTTATTGTAAGGAGGGTGTAGTGGCGGAGCGGTTAGTGCGCTCGACTCCGAAGCGGAAAGTCCAGGTACGAGCCTCGGTTCGGACACGGATTTTTTTGCCCCCTCCTGCCCACCCAGCAGTTATAGGTACCTGAGTTCGAGTTGGGGAAATAAAGGCGGCGTGGAAAGGAAATGACTACCCTCACGCAATATGCCGAAGGCCCAGGAAGTTGTCTCAAGACAATCCCCAATGTCCGGATCGGATGCGGGAATAACTTTACTTTTTCTTATTGTAAGAGCGAGCAGTAAGTGGAAACAGCATTCCCAGCAGTATTTTATCTATGCTGATGTTGTACCGATTGAGTATTCAAAAAGCTGCATATTATTATGTTTTAGCGTCTGAAAAATGGCTGCTTGCAGTGTATGCTTCCTAGAAAGTTGAGATTCTCTCAGAATGCTATCTGGTCTGCAGGGGTAATAATAGAATGTAAAGCGCATAGAGATTGCTATTGAGCGGGAATTTACGCCATGCAACTGTTTATCATTTATCGTTTATAATCTTTATTATAAATCTCTTCGTTCTTTTCAGTGTTTTTTCAACATTTTCAGAAGAACAGAAACTACCTATATAATTAACACATGGTCCCGATGTCAGTACAGTAGTTGAGGTAACTATTGCATTTTTAAAGGAAAGACATTTTCAATCAAGGAGCCACATTTTCCTCAGCTCTAAAGTATGCTCGATTATGTCCC
>NW_004797306.1:1013775-1015091 GCF_000002075.1 Aplysia californica
CACACACACACACACACACACACACACACACATACATACACGCCCCGCACGGTGAGTGGTAGAGTGGTTATAGAATCAAGTGTTTGTAGGCCTATCACGTTCACGTAAGATTAGAACCTGAGATCGTTAGTTACAATGATGATTGCTGCAGCTGTATTGAACGTGCCATGGCATGGGGCCAAAACATTAAAAATTTCTGCAAAACAAGCATAGAAAGTGTTATTTCTGTATCGGTTTTCATGCGGGTATCATATTTTTAAAAAAACTATGTTTGTGACCATCGAGACAAAAGTGTAGAGAGTTATGAAAACTGCTCATTACCTTAAATCAAGCCAAAAAATAATGAGGAGAGATTTAGAAACTGTTAAGTTCTATTTGTTTAAATGTAGGTGTATTTACGCCCCAATCGAAACGAGTTAGATCATTTAGGAGACGGGCCTGTCAGGGCCAACCCGGGTTGAAAAGGACACAGCATCCCAGCAGATAGACTGAGATAATCGATGAATGTTTCTCCCCATTCTGGAATGGAACTCGAGTCTTTCCTTGTGCGACAACTAAGCGCCTTACCCACGCATGCCTTTCCTTTGGTCTAGTCAAAAGCCTGAAGAGTTTTGAAAACTGGTCATAGCAAACAGACTACCAGAACGTATCCCATTATCCCAGTTCGATAACTTTGGATTTTTAAAAATCAAGTCTCTCCGCCTATCTGCTCCAAAATAAAGGTAGTTCTATTCTAAAAGCATAAATGACTGTTACAACCAGTGAATTTTTACCATAAATTATTAACTTCAACCGTAAAGTAAAACCAAGCGGTGCTGAGAACTACGGTGAAAACAACCAACTTGAGTCTCGCGCGCTCTTATGACCGCATGTAGTTGTGAGCTCCGTGAATTCTTTTTATCAAACCAAACTATCCTTATGAAATTTGAGGGCGAGCCAACTCAAGCTGATGTTGGGGACTCGTGTTATAAATTCATAATTGGGACCAAGGAATCTTTACATCGCTCAACCCAATAGTCCACCGGTGTCTGTGGGGTAGAGGCAAGAGACCTGAGCTCGATCCCCGAGTGGGGAGACGTTTTATTATCAAGTGTCTATGTCTTTTCTCTGGTATGTTGTATCCATCTCAGCCCGGGTTGGTCTTGACAGGCAGGGTCGGGTGTCCGCCCACTAAATGATCTAAACTGTATCGAGTGGGGCGTAAAAACACCTCAGCTATTGAAACAGACACCCTGGTTCGTTTGCAGAAAGAAAAGAGCCAACCCCCCCAAAAAAAACCCCCAACTCCCACCAAAAAAACCCCAACAACTCCCACT
>NW_004797306.1:1015191-1016785 GCF_000002075.1 Aplysia californica
CCAAAAAAAAAAAACACACACCCCCCAACAACAACAAAACAACCATCCGTTGAAGACATGAAGAAGATTCATAAAGGGTTCGTCTAACAAATACTTATGGGGAAGACGTTTGTCTTTTCATACCAGGTGCCAACTTTCTCTTTTACAGCTGACGAGCAGAAGTTATCGGGTGAGTTTTTACCGCGAGTGGACCGGGAGAAAATTAATAGCCCGCCATTCCACCAATTACTCGACGCGCAACTATCTCACAGCGCAGATGCCAATCATACATCGCAACAAACCTCGACCAGAGAAAGTATTTTTATTACTCTGTACTTTCCGAGTATTTATTGGTCAAACTTTCACTCGTGAGGCCTTTATCCTCAAGGGTCAGTGTAGACAAAAATGGCCCGCGTGGACCCCACAAGATGGGGGAGGGGGGGGGGCGTTACTGAACTGGTCTATTTTTGTTTAGTAGACTAGTACTTTGTACTTGCGCTAATGAAGTGGTTTTCTTTGTACCTTGCAACAAAATGTTGATTATCTGTTTTAAAGCAAATCCCGCGATTTGACTGATTTCGTTTCAGTAAGGACACTCAGAATAAACTATTCTGGAAATCATAGAAGTCAGGAATACTTCTTCAGGATTCCAGTATTTTGTCGGTCATACTTTCAGCAGGGTGTCAAACAGCGTGTTACTCAGTGAGGGTGAGGTGCGTCTGTTCCTTTCTTCTCTGTCTAAATCATTCGTAAATCTGTCAAACCTGTTTCTGGAGTTTCCGTACCTTACTCATTTTAGTTTTAGTAGAGGTTTTTCGGCGCTCGCAAATGCATAAGGTCGTATGAGCGCTTCGGCTATCAAGGCACCCCGGAAATAGCGGGGTCACAAGAGTGTGACAAACATACAAAAGAAGAAGAGGAAAACGATGATAGTAAGGATTAGGAAAGAAAAAGCAGCAGTTCCCTGTTGTATTTCAGGCACAGTTATGAGCGTGACATTGATGAATCAGCCCATTAACAATTCTACTGTGCATAAGAACGAGAAATGTCCCCCCCCCCCTTCCCCTCCCTTTGGGAATGGCCTAAAGACACTTCAGTCAGTGGCACTGCCACTCTTGTTTCGTTTGCTCTTGTTAAAAATTTTTGTTAAGGTGTTGTACAACTGGCTGTATATGGCGGGTAGTGGTGGTGGAGTTTGTGTATGTATGTATGTATGTATGTATGTATGTATGTATGTATGTATGTATGTATGTATGTATGTGTAGGAGAGGGAGAGAAACAACAGTACGCAGGTTGTATGTCGGGCATGTGAGAGAGAGAGAGAGTGTGGGGGAGGGGGAGAGGAGAAAGACAGGAAGGGTGGTGGGGGAGGGGAGATGAAGAGCAAGAGAGAGGGAGGGAAGAACTGACAGAAAGGTAGACCAAAATTAAAACCGCTGAATCAAGAAGAGTTAAAACCTTCCACCTCTTCCTCCGCTCCCTCCCCTTCTTTCCCTCTCTCCGCTCCCTCCCTTCCCTTCCCTCTCTCCTCTTCCTCCCCTCTCTCCTCTTCCTGTTCTTCCTCTCGGGAGTTTCTATAAATAACCATACAATCATGACGTCACTTTCACCCCCC
>NW_004797306.1:1017212-1019368 GCF_000002075.1 Aplysia californica
GTGTGTGTGTGTGTGTGTGTGTGTGTGTGTGTGTGTGCGTGCTTGTGTATTTGCGCGCGTGTGTGTAGGGGGGAGGGGGTTGATGTGATAGCAATATTTAAGCGGCAAACGCTACCAGGGCGCTGACAAACCACATAGACCGTGAACCCACTTCATTTGCTGCACGAAGAACATTCTCAGCAATAGGCCGCTACGACGCTACTCAATTTCACGCCTTGTATTCCAGGATATTGCCTCTGTTAATTAGTGCGGACACTTATCCAGTCTGTTGAATGTGCTTGATCGGGTTGGGGAAGACAACTGTGCTCGCACCGTTGCACATAGAAGACGGGAGTTCAATTTCTCCAGTGAGGAGTTACATTATGGATTTTATCAAGAATCTCTATCTGTCTACTAGGGTACCATATGAGAGGCATCATGGTGAAATCAGGCTCTCGTCAAAATAATGACATCGAAGAAAATGGCATTTTCCCGCCGGTTTCGCAATTTTAAAAAATCTGAATTTTCGCTTTTTTTTTTTTTTAGCTCAACACCTCTAATGTCTGTATAAAAACAAATAATGTCTGGATTTTATTGGAAAAACGTTGATTAAAGGCACAAATACTGTAAATCTTTATTTGCCAAGGACTCTAAAGCTATGGAAATTACCAAACTTTAGCGGCTTTTTTCTCGATAAATTTACCTCCCAAATCAGGCAATCCCCACTTTCTTCAGTCTGAAATATCTCGATGGGTCTTTTTTTCCATTGAATGCAAGACAAATGAATAAACTTTAAGATGATACCATTAACTCAACATGCTCAGAAATTGACGAGCTCCTGATTCCACTGCTTCATGACACATAATAAATAATATATTATCTTTCTTTATTAACCCGCCTCATGCATCGGTCGCTTAATGGTCAGGCTCTCGGACTCACAACTGTTAGGTCGTAGGCTCGAATCCCGTCAGGGGCCCGACGATGTGTCCTTAGGAAAGTCACTTTACACGAGTTCTCCTCACATCACCTAGGTGGGAATGGATACGCGGCTGTAGATTGCAAGGGATCTTGTCGGTCAGTTTGTTAGTGTTTGAGCGCTTAATCAACTGCTTGCACTATAGTATGCTTCCCGGGAAACCGAGAATGTTTCTGAGTGTTCTCAGGTCTGCTTGGGTAATAGATAGCGTATAACGCATGGAGTTTTGCTGTTGAGCGTGGATATGTGCTAAACAAATGCTATTTACCATCAGCATCATCATCATCATCATCATCATCATCATCATCATCATCATCATCATCATCATCATCATCATCATCATCATCATCATCATCATCGTCATCATTTAAGATGGTATAAGAACTTTGTAAATGAAGAGCTCAGCACATGTTGCGGAAGATGCAGCCATGAAAAGGAGGATATCAAACATATGTTTGAATGTCCAGGAACAATGACAATTCGTATGGAGTTATTTGGACGAGTGGAGGTGCCGCTTAGCATATTGACAATGGAGCCGAAAAAGAGCCTCGCTCTCGCTCGAAGATTTCTTCGTGAAGTCCGTCAGGCCCATTAAGGAAACGAAAAAAAAAATCATCATCATCATCATCATCATCATCATAGTAATAATATTTTAATTATTATTGTTACTATTAATATTAATGATCTGACATAGGTCAATGGTATAAATCATTTAGCAACCATTTTGGGGGCGCTGGGGGTGGTGTCTGGGGTTCGGTTGGGGTTTGCGGGTGCAAACGAAATAGTAAAGATTGTTAGAGAACTTCTGGACAGTTCAGTGTTTGAACCAGAGGAGCCACCCTCAAAAGTAACGACAGAGGAAACAAACAAACGAAAAACAAACAGGTAGAGAACAAACATGTCAGCGAAAAAACAACAACTCTAAAACCGGTGAACTGGAGAATGGAAGTAAAATAAATTATTCATAAAAAGGGAGGGGGTGTAAGTAACAGAAAGAACAGTTTGAATAATAGAAAGAATAGTTTTATTAACAGAAAGAACAGTTTGAATAACAGAAAGAACAGTTTGAATAACAGAAAGAACAGTTTGAATAATAGAAAGAATAGTTTTATTAACAGAAAGAACAGTTTGAATAACAGAAAGAACAGTTTGAATAACAGAAAGAACAGTTTGAATAATAGAAAGAATAGTTTTATTAACA
>NW_004797306.1:1019540-1021273 GCF_000002075.1 Aplysia californica
GGCGAAGTGCCAGCTCCTTCTTATTTTATCACATCGATGCACGAGCAGGAAAAGAAGAAGTAGTCAATGAAATAATAAAGATAATCATAAAAATTCATCTGGTCAATGTCTAACGATGACAAGTATATCCGCAGAGGAGAACATTTTTCAACCCAAATGGAAGAATTAAAAGTTAAGATGACCTGTGGCTTCTGCTATGGTAAAAGAGGACATGATAATAAATAGAGTGGAAACGATTATCGCTAATCCATTATATCCGCCTCGATGGATCCTTTGGAATCGTATTATCCCAGAGGCAATAACAGCACGTAATGTTGATGCTCGTGAATAAGGGAGATTTTTCCTGTGTCCGGGTTGAGCTGGCTGACAAGTGAAATATCAAAGTTGACTCTGCCATGGGTTTTGCGTGATATGTGTATCTGGTCGTCACTTGGGGGTGTCCTTGAGCTCAACCAGTGGAATTCCTGTTGTAATTAGGACGTTGAACTGTAGCAAACAACATAAGTCGTTCATAAACTTGAGTTAATTATGATACGCATTGCAGAGTTTTAAATTGATATGTGACTATTTATGACGGAAAACACGCAGTCAAGGCTGGTATGTACTTTTAAGAGCCTGCTTGGAAAATGTTCAAAACAAATATTGTGCATTACCAAAATGGTATCAAAATCTAACTAAGACCATGCAGATTTCTGAAAAGTGTGCCTGATGGGCAACAGTCATCTCGTTGCGCAATAAACGGCACGTATCACGGGTATTAACTATTGGCTTGTATAAAGAAAAATTGAAAGTCTATTCACTAAAGCGTTTTGAATTGACAATCGTTGCAATATTGTCTTCTAAACTGAAAACAAGTCTCATCCTAGTACGCACAGAGCAGTTATAAAAGGCAAAAACAAAGCAAAATTTTCAACAATTTATGGGGAAGGGAGAGAATTAAGTAAAGCCGACTAAAAAGAATTTTCCGAAAAAATTAGTAAAAAAAAAAAAATTCAACATTTAATGAGAGGAAGTGAAAAATACCAAGACAGGAAGTGAATAATGGCCTGTGTGATCTATTGCCACTTGTAAAGCCTTGGTAATTGTTGTCCAGGTGAAGTGGTCTGGTGATCCCTGTGTGATTAGACCAACATCCCCTCCCTTGGAAAAAAAAGTAGCTGAAGCCTCTCTTCCCCATAAATCTCATACTGAAGTCATACTCCTCTGGCATTTCACCAACCTGTACAGAAAAAAAAATCAATAACACTTTGATAAATGAAGAACTTGGTTGAGAAAAGGAGCCATACGGAATCAATTTGTTTTGTAAAGTTTCCATCGGAACTAACCAGCCATTTAATTACTATAGGAGAAAGTGTCTACCCAGACCTCTTTTGAATTCTATTTTTCCAGTAAGAGGTAGATGTTCAATCCCTTTAATATGTTGTTTGAAGTGTCCCAGAAACTGCATTATTCAATTTGTCTTTTACTTATTGTTTTTATAATGACCTCCCTACGTGACCTTCTTTCAACACTGCCTCAATCGATTTCTTTTCCTTTTACGAAATTTTTCAACAATCGTCGTAGAGAAATCATTTTTCTGTTGCTTCTATTTTATGTTCACTCTGTTTTGGTAATTAAGTGACATGTATTCACTGCCATTTTTAAGGATAGACCATACGTACATTTTTTAAACTCATATTTTTGTTTATTGAGGGAGTTCCTTCAGGAAAATAGTCTTTTAAGGAGGGGGGTGG
>NW_004797306.1:1021373-1022625 GCF_000002075.1 Aplysia californica
GGCTACACCCCCAAAGTCCCGATTTTGCTCAAAATTATGGAATTTGAGTTGTAGGCATTTTTGGCTTCCTCAGCCTCTCCTACAACTATTTCATTGAAAGAGAACCCCAAAATCCTTATTTATTTCCCATACCGGGCATGTTTGTCGTCATCATTTCCTCATAAATTTAATATTTTATTTTTCTTTATCGGCTGTTTTCTCAAAACGCGATTTTTCTCTATATTTTTTAAATAACTCCAACATTTTTGTCCCAATCTTCATGACATTTTCACAGAATGAAGACAAAATATAGTACTAAATATATGTCTGTTGAAATTTTGATATATAGAAAAGATTTTTGTTGGTGGTTCTTGGAGTGTGGATTTTCACGAACTTTGAAAACAAAATTATTAAAAATGTTCTAATTCGTTTAGGAAAAAATCAACAGACACATTTTTAGGACGAATGTTTGCTAACATGCATACCAAAAAAAAAAAATCAATTAATTTCCAAGAACGAGAAGTGCGGTATTCATTACGTAAGACATGTCAACAAAATCCAATATGGCCGCCGTATCCATGGAAACAAAACTTTAAAAAAATCAAATTTGATTGTGGATTGTAAGACTCCTTACCATGCTTGTTATATGTGTAAAATGGGGTAAAATTTGGTTCACTAATAAGCGAGATAGCCTTCAGGTGTAGCCCCCCCCTTAATTAAAACTGTCTTGGGCTACTGCCATTCTTGGTTTTACACATACATACACTTTATGATCATGTCATTGACATGTTTATGTGCGTAAAAGAAGCCACGCACCGGAGTCTGTGGCGTCACGATTTAGGAGCTTAGCTGTCGCACGCAGGAGGTCAGAGTTCGATTCCCGAACGGGGAGAAAATTGTCGGTCCAGTATCTCCGTCTTTTTGCAGGGATGATTTATCCCCTCAGTCTGGGTTGGCTCTGACAGGCAGGGTGGAAGTCCACCTCTTACTTACTTTTTCTTTTACTTTTTAATCCACTGTTGCCCTTAAGCGCCGAGCGGAGATGAAGTTTTCTAAGGTAAGCCACCTCCTAACTGATCTAAATTGTGCCGATGGGGGTAAAAAAGACTCCTACATTTAAAGAACAGACACAAACACAAAGAGACAAGAAAGGAGTTTGTGTGTGTGTGTGTGTGTGTGTGTTTGTGTTTGTGTGTGTATGTGTGTGCGTGTGTGTGTGTATGTGTGTGTGTGTGTGTGTGTGTGTTTGGGTGTGTGTGCGAGAGAGAGAGAG
>NW_004797306.1:1022725-1024924 GCF_000002075.1 Aplysia californica
AGAGAGAGAGAGAGAGAGAGAGAGAGAGAGAGAGAGAGACGGAGAACACGAAAACAGAAATGAGGAAGACGGGGTGGGGAGGGGTAGCAAGTAGCGAGGAAATACTGTTTTCAAGAATGTACTGTAAGCTAGGCTTAATTATCTATGACCTAAAGCAGAGAGGAGAGATAATCTAAAGAACAAAAAAACTAAAAGAGGAACGAAGAAACAGGATTTTGGGAAGTAACATAACAAGAGAAACTATTTATTTCGTGTCTCAACCAGAAAAGCCAAATGGCGCAGATGTGATCCCACATTTCACATACCTACATTTTCTTGAAAAAGCAAAGCTTTCCAATCCCCCAAGAGCAATGTGGCTGATGGGTCACATTTGGGGTTAGCCCTGAGACGCAATTAAAATTTTCTGTCCCCAGATTTGTCGTTTGTGATAAATTGCGAGGGTGTTATGGTGTCTTTTTTCTCTAGCTCTCTTTTCTTTTCTGTTTCGTGTTTTCTAGGAATCTCTTTTTAATTTGGTCTTGTTCTTTATCTTAAATCAATGCTCTTTTCACAGTTTCTTCTTCTCTTTCTTCTAAGAATTTGCTTGTCTCTCTATTTAAAAGGACCTACTATATCCTTGCGCCTTAATTAATGGGGCTTGCTAAACAGAATTGTCTTAAGTGCTACATGCGTATGGTAAAAATAATTCCGTGTAAATACCTGCCAAGTTTTGTTCTGCCGTCTTATGACAGAAAAACGTATGTGCCAAAAATGAAAATTTGCAAGAGAAGCAAAAATTAGCTTTTTTGTGTGTTTCAAATGAACTTTAACTTCATCGATCTATTTATAATATTTTATGTTGATATTCAGTGACGGTCTAACTTTTATCTGATTTGCTGAAGTATACAGAGAGTAGTTATGGAGTAATTTATTAAAATTTATTATTTCCTTGTCATAAAAATATGTAATCAGATTACGACGCATATTTTCAAGAACACGAAATTTCCCTAATGTAAATTGTATAGCCATAAAACCAAGATAGAAAGACGCGCCATGAAAAGGGCTTTCTCCCCTGTATAAAACTACTACTCCACCTAATAAGCATATACTATTAATATTGTATATTATACGTTTCTTTGTCAAAAGACGGCAGTGTTGGGAAGTCGCTTTAGCTGTAAAAAGGATACTTTTTAACTTTAGAGTATACAGCGTAGGTTTATCTCTGATTTTGTTCTTTTGGTTTGGTCAACGGCGGTTCGCTGGCATCTGTGGTGGAGTGGGGAGGCTCTTGGCAGTTGTGCTTAAAAGCAGGACGGTTTGATTCCTTAACAGGACAGTCTGTTTATCGAATGCTGGAAAAGAGTCTTACCTCACCTGAGTTGAACCTGACCGCCAGGTTTTTAGTTTTAGTGAGAGTTTTACAGAACTTGCAATACAATAAGGTCATTTCTGTGCCGAAGATTAGAAGTGTTACAAGAGAGGAACAAACATGAACAGGAGGAGAGAGGGAAATATATGTTTGATAGGAAAGAAGGAGCAAACCACACCAAAGCACCCACTAACCACCCACTCATCAGGTTTGAATCGGCCCGCTTCATAAAAGATCTCGAAAAATCTGTATTGTATTAATGGGGACGTTATCACTACAATCGTACCTTGAATAAGAAACAGTCCTACTTTCGGTACGACATTCAGTTTATTTGTGGCATAGGTGGTCTAGTGATTCGGCTGTTGGACTCTTTCATGCTTTCGAATCCCGTCAGGGGCCGACGTTGTATCTATGGCAAAGACATTTTACCTGGATTTTCCTCACTTCAACCAGGTGGGAATGGGCAACGGCCGAGACCACCTTATTGTCACTTCTCGTTACACGGCTATACACAGCAAAAGAGCTTCACAGTTTGTTTGCGCTTGGGCGCTTAATCGGATGTTTGCAATGTATGTTACCCGGGCAGCCGAGAATGTTTCTGAGTGTTGTGGGGTCTGCTGGGGGTAATAATCATAGAGCATGCTGAAAAGAAGGTGATGATGATGATGATGATAATGATGATAATGGTGATGATGATGATGATAATGGTGATGATGATGATGATGCTTCTGTTGCTGCTGCTGCTACTGATGATGATGATAATAATGATGATGATGATGATCATTTCAGAGAACTAAAATTTACAACGTAACCACCCAAGCCGCTGCCCAACTCTTTCCCCCCTTTACACT
>NW_004797306.1:1028564-1031288 GCF_000002075.1 Aplysia californica
CTCATTATAATTACTAGTTCACTTCCGGACAAGGGGGATTTTCAATGCATTCCAAGAATTAGACTTTGAAACATAAAAAAGACCCAACCACCCCCCCCCCCCCCCCCAAGAAAAGCCAACAGCAACAACAAACAAACAAACGAAAAACAGTTTCGATATTAAGATAAAACCACTGTTGATGTACGTATATTTTTTAAAATTTTGGGTAACAAGAAATGGGAGGAAATAAACAATGTTCAGGTCAAGTTCTGGAAAGCCTCTCTGGGTATCGGCAAAACTTCATCCGGGTGTTTAGATCTTAGAGAAGTGGAAGCACTATATAATATAATATATTACTACGTTCTGATTGTATGCATTGTGTCGCTAAATGCTGGGGTAGACCTATGCATTTAGAAATTGGCAGATTTCCAAAGAAGTGCTACATACATCTATATCGTTCTTGTGAATTAAGCAGAATCAACTAGGCTACTGAAGCTAGAAACTTATTATCTCAAAGTGTAGGAAGCACTTCGTTATTTCCCAGCGAAGTAAATAGTAGGCTTACTTATCATCGTGTACAGAATATAGAACAAAGAAGAAAAAAGTCTGTCGCAATTTCAATGTATTCTCTCTCACAATTCCTTTTCAAGAAGCTACATAGTGCATCATCAACCTCCCACGGTTTTGGAAGCCAAGAGTTACCTTGTTAAAAACTTTGCGAATCAAAGAAAATTATTCGTTACCTCTTCCTAACCCAATCAGTGATAAAAATCTACAATATTTTTCCCACGAAAAAAGGCATTGAAACAACCTACACTATCTTATTATGGAAACGTTGTTTTAACAATATAAAATGTTTTCCTACTCAAATTTTTACAGATAATCTATGTTTGTCACTTATAATTTATGCTGGTTCACGAGAGTCTCGTCTGCAATAAATGTTTATGCTTTATGCGTTGTGGGCCAGTGGCCTTTAACACTGAACAGCAACCTACTTCCCTTATAATATTATGCATTGCGGAAGATGAATACGCAGATGTGAACTTTATTATGCTGTCCTTTTCTCTTTATAGTCCTACCTGGTTGTGCCTGAAGTGCCACTGTTTGTATTTGTCTGTTTTCGTATAATTTGTGTGGTGTGTGTTTCTTGCGGTCATGTGGGCTTTTGTGTAGATCTAGTTATTTTTTTAATACAATAGCCACTCAGTGTATGTGTATGTGTGTTGAAAAAGGGGTCTTTGCACGTAATGACAAAAGAAAAACGTTATGCATTCAGGCCATTCACGCTTTAGGGACGTAAGGGACATAATCATAATAAATGGTCGCTTTCAAGGACAAGCGGGCTAACCTAGATTTCTGGGGTTTCCAGAAATCTTGACCTTTTCCAAAAGTGGCCATTGCCCTACCTCGAGGAGAAGTTAAGTTTCATTGGAGTGTATAGTTGTTTGGTTACAGAGAACACTCTCCTTGTGTTTTAAAGAAACTGAACAAGGGGCAAAACCTTTACCTTCGATTTTCTCAAAACAGTGTTTTTCAGAATAGCCCCCTTGTGCTTAAAAGCGATCAAATACTGATATGACCACATCAGTGTCAGGCTTAGACAATGTTGCGGCACATTTTGAATCAACCTGCTTAAACTAGAAACGTGAATTTGTATGTTCATATTACGCATGTCTGCCCTTCAAGTTTCAGATAAAGAAAACAGAATTGGAAAAAAACAAAAACAAACTCAACCCTGTAAGAATAGCAGTTTTTCTCTTTTTTTAAAAAGTGCCTCTAAGCAGTGTGTCTTCAGGCGCTGTCGAATAAGCGGAATGCGCATCCTCAACGAGTCAGTATATTCACAACTCTTTGTTGAGATTTTATCAAATGATCCAGCCTCTCGTAACTCTCACATCGCTAACAGGAGGGGATGGGATTCCGCCTCGGGTGATGTTTTCTCTGACAGAACGCTTTGCGACGAGGGGGATGGTCTGGCGTCTGTGCTTCGCTGTCGCACAAATATGACCCAAGTTCAGTTTCCGAGGGAGGAGTGATTTTTATCGAGTATCTCGGTCTTTCTGCTTTGATGTTGTGTCACTTACAGCCCGATTTGTCTCTGACAGGCAGGATCAGAAGCCCGTCTCCTAAATGGTCTAAATTGTGTTTATGGGGGCGTAAAAACATATTATATTAAACAAGAGGGTGCAGTGTGCGTTATGTACATTAAAAGCAGCCGTCATATCGGAGACGGATGGTCTAAGTAAACCAGCCCAATTAATAATCTGAAATGTCTGTTTGTAACATCTGTGAAGTACGTATTGTCTTCAAATACCGTCCCTCAGTAAAGTGGAATTGACACAACTAACTCTTACATACTCATATGATTGAACAAAACCAAAGCATAAAATTATAATATTATCTAAAACGACACCTCAACATGCATGACAGACACACACTTTAAAAAGATTTTTCATTGTTTCAAAGCAAATTTTTATTCTCTTTTCTTGACACTCACTTCTAATCATAAGTCAAGCAGCGTAAGAAAAGCTTTGAGAACGTTCAAAAATTGGATCATAAAAAGTTTGAGCTGGTCCAAACAATCGGGATAGAGTGACAAGGGGATATGAACACAGCTCAAAACAACAACATTCATTAGATTACAGTAAAACTAACATTTTATGTTTATTAGTGGTCTTTGAAGTTGATACTGTAAAAGAGAGATAAGAGACTCAGAGAGAGAGAGAGAGAGAGAGAGAGAGAGAG
>NW_004797306.1:1031388-1032918 GCF_000002075.1 Aplysia californica
TCCCAGTGTAGGTACGTCTTATGGGATACCTCGTCAAAGCACGAATGATGAGAAAGGGCTGCGTTGGAATGGAATGTACGAGAGCTGACCGTCAGTGTTCTGGAATCACAGAAACGGATAGGAGGGAGATATTTCAGGACTTTTATAAACTGGCTGACCTGCAGAAGGAGAGAGAGTTCGTTCCGAGGCAACCTCGAGGAGAAGTTAAGTTTCATTGGAGTGTATAGTTGTTTGGTTACAGAGAACACTCTCCTTGTGTTTTAAAGAAACTGAACAAGGGGCAAAACCTTTACCTTCGATTTTCTCAAAACAGTGTTTTTCAGAATAGCCCCCTTGTGCTTAAAAGCGATCAAATACTGATATGACCACATCAGTGTCAGGCTTAGACAATGTTGCGGCACATTTTGAATCAACCTGCTTAAACTAGAAACGTGAATTTGTATGTTCATATTACGCATGTCTGCCCTTCAAGTTTCAGATAAAGAAAACAGAATTGGAAAAAAACAAAAACAAACTCAACCCTGTAAGAATAGCAGTTTTTCTCTTTTTTTAAAAAGTGCCTCTAAGCAGTGTGTCTTCAGGCGCTGTCGAATAAGCGGAATGCGCATCCTCAACGAGTCAGTATATTCACAACTCTTTGTTGAGATTTTATCAAATGATCCAGCCTCTCGTAACTCTCACATCGCTAACAGGAGGGGATGGGATTCCGCCTCGGGTGATGTTTTCTCTGACAGAACGCTTTGCGACGAGGGGGATGGTCTGGCGTCTGTGCTTCGCTGTCGCACAAATATGACCCAAGTTCAGTTTCCGAGGGAGGAGTGATTTTTATCGAGTATCTCGGTCTTTCTGCTTTGATGTTGTGTCACTTACAGCCCGATTTGTCTCTGACAGGCAGGATCAGAAGCCCGTCTCCTAAATGGTCTAAATTGTGTTTATGGGGGCGTAAAAACATATTATATTAAACAAGAGGGTGCAGTGTGCGTTATGTACATTAAAAGCAGCCGTCATATCGGAGACGGATGGTCTAAGTAAACCAGCCCAATTAATAATCTGAAATGTCTGTTTGTAACATCTGTGAAGTACGTATTGTCTTCAAATACCGTCCCTCAGTAAAGTGGAATTGACACAACTAACTCTTACATACTCATATGATTGAACAAAACCAAAGCATAAAATTATAATATTATCTAAAACGACACCTCAACATGCATGACAGACACACACTTTAAAAAGATTTTTCATTGTTTCAAAGCAAATTTTTATTCTCTTTTCTTGACACTCACTTCTAATCATAAGTCAAGCAGCGTAAGAAAAGCTTTGAGAACGTTCAAAAATTGGATCATAAAAAGTTTGAGCTGGTCCAAACAATCGGGATAGAGTGACAAGGGGATATGAACACAGCTCAAAACAACAACATTCATTAGATTACAGTAAAACTAACATTTTATGTTTATTAGTGGTCTTTGAAGTTGATACTGTAAAAGAGAGATAAGAGACTCAGAGAGAGAGAGAGAGAGAGAGAGAGAGAGA
>NW_004797306.1:1033018-1036118 GCF_000002075.1 Aplysia californica
ATAGATACACACGTGTGTGTATGTATGTGTGTGTGTGTGTGTGTGTGTGTGTGTGTGTGTGTGTGTGTGTGTGTGTGTGTGTGTGTGTGTGTATGTATGTGTATGTGTGTCCATTACTTGGTGTTTTTGGAGGGGGGGGGGGATAACGAGTCAACTCACAGAAATGCAATAACACAGCGGCTAAATCAGATATTTTGGTGCATTATCACCAAAGGTAGTTTTCAGCAACAAACGTTACGTAATATGACGAACAAATAAAAAGAAGAAATCACTATCTCGATAAAAGCAATTAAAACGCATTCACTCTTTGATGTCAAGATTGCATTGGTACCGGCATACCATATTGACAAGGAATGAGAATTCTGGGTATGCTGATCATTCATTCATTCATTCATTCATTCATTCATTCATTCATTCATTCATTCATTCATTCGTTCATTCATTCATGCATTCATTCAGCCATCCTTTAATCATTTGTAAACAAAAAGAGAATCTCGGGCGTTCTCCAACATCAGAATATACAATGTCAAAAAAAAAACAATCTTTCAACAAAATATTTTATGAACATGTAAGCACTGTTACTTCAATGAGCTTCTAATTCATACATTTTACTAGAGTAAAACGGCATGAATTAAGGGTGGAGCGATGGGTTCTGGTGATAGTGGTGAGAATTTTAAAGATGGAGGATTTTCTGTGACATGAAAAGGAGACCTGGCCTCTTAAACCCTGTTTCATAAAATGAAATACTTTTATATTCTTCTTATCGGCTCAACGAAAAGGATAAAGGTAGCTTAAAAGAAAAAAAAAACCTGCGTAATGATACAAGTAAGAAATATTGCATTTTCGAACTTATACCCACTTGTTAAAAATGTCTTGTGGTTCGTTTTTTCCCCTGCTGTCCTTTACTTTCGCTTGTTATCGTTGTTTGTTCTGGAAACTGGTTTGTTCAAAGTCTCTAGCACTTGAAAGGGATGTTGAAGGAAGATTGCCGAACGTAGCAGATCCTGGCGTCTCTCGGGCACTGGTTCTGGCGGTAACGGTGTCGGATGGACAGCCAGGGGTCGCTTTCGTACTCTTCCACCAGGGAGCGCTCGTCTCGCGCCACGATCTGGCACTTGAGGACTCGCACCAGGTTTTCCCACTCTTCCTCAGAGCAGAACTCTTTCAGCCTCGGCTGCTCCGCTTCCACAATGCGCTTGGCGCGGTGCAGGAAGGGCATGTTGGCCTCACGGCATGCGGTGGATACGTGCTTCAGCTGCTCAAGGATTTCAGAGATGGCTTCTTCGTTGATATCGAGAAGGGCTTTGAACAGCTTCTGTCTCAGATACTCGACGGGACGAGAGATGGAGCCCTCGAAGAACATAGTGTCCAACTTGACGAGGAGGTCCACGCCACGTCCTCTCACAGACTGGGCAGCTTCGTCGCGTTTCTGTAAGATGATGGGGATGTTCTCCTCTGTGTAAGGCCCGTGCATGCCTGTCTCGCTGTCCATGAAGCGCAGAACTTGGGCACCGCCAATGCCAATACCATCCACACCAGCATAGACGGCGTGCTGGATTTCGTTGAACTTGAAGCCAGCGGAGAAATATGTGACCAGCCCCTTGATGTGAGCTTCATGGACGATGGTCAACGCCTCCTGGAAGGTCAGCTGGTACATGATACATTTGGACGGGTAGGAGTCACTAGCCCCATCCCATGTGACCTTGTCGAAACCACCGAGAGATGTGATTTTGACAGCTGTGAGGGCGATGTCCATACGTTCCGTGAGTTTCTGTGCATCTTCTTGCTCAAAGTCGTCTGTCAGGGTTTGGTTCAGATTCCAGGCCGCAGACAAGATTTGCTTTCTTGAGTGCTGGACTTGAGCTCTGAGTGCGTGCATGTAGCGAATGGCCTGGGAGGTTGTAAGTCGCTCCATGGCAATCTTGCACTCAGCTGCACCCATGAAGAATGCAGCAGAAGCAGCAGCAGCAGTAATGTGGACAATCTTCAGGAAATCTTCGTCAAAGTTCCCAGAATCCTTGACGGCTCTCCCCAAGAAGTAAGTGGTAGGTGCGGTGGAGCCGACGTGAAGTCGCACATGGGAAAAGTCCAGCACGGACGGAACACGGTATGACTCGATGTTCTCTCTTGGCAAGTGGCGGGGTCGCTCAAGATGTTCCACGTGGACAATAGCGCCTTCCATCCATTCGTTGAATCTGGTGGTTCCCATCACGTGACCTTCTCCGGGGTCGGTCAGCGACATGTAGGTCTGCGTGTGAGGCCGGAAGCCAGGTGTGCCCAGACCACGGATCTGTTCGTGACGTCCCCATTTCCCCTTCTGGATCTCTATGTAAGCCAAATGCTGCGCCAGATACTCTTCGGGAGTGGGCTGTCTTTTCTCGTCTCTCACCTTCCTCAGCATGCGGCTGACAGCGCCCAAAAAGTCGTCTCCCAACCCGTCTGTCTCCCAGTGTAGGTACGTCTTATGGGATACCTCGTCAAACTCCGTGGTGCAGTAACTCTCCTCTCTCGGCTTTGGGATGACTCCCACAAAGAGCTCATCGCTTGCATCCCATCCCTTTACAATCTCCCAAGCCTTGGTGTAGATTTTCTTCAAGCTGTCCAGTATGGTTTTCCCGCTGGCACTGTGCACCACCTTATTACCCAGGTTGAGGAAAGCTTTGTACTCTTCTCCATCTGTATTGGGGAAGATGAAGGCAAGCTGTTTCGCCAGTTTCTCTGAGACCTCGCTTAGGTTAGTGATCTGGTACGAAGGGAGCTCGGATTCCGACTTGAAGGCCAGATCCCGACACAAGATTTTTGTCTGGATGTTGTAGAGGTTCTTGATGGTGTCTTGGAGGCAGGACACTCCAACACGGCGGAGTCGGGCGGCGCTGAGACTACAGGACATGATTGATGCTGCAAATATAAGAGGGGACAAGGGAAAGGAGGGGGGGGGGGTACATTATAATATTTCTGCCTACAGATCGGGCAAATAGAAAAAAGTTAAGTAGAAAGATAGCAGTATCAGTAATATTTATAACAAAAAGTTGTGTTAACGTGTGAGTTTGTGTGCGCGCACGCGCGCGCGCGTTTGTGTGTGTGTGTGTGTATGTGTGTG
>NW_004797306.1:1036218-1037605 GCF_000002075.1 Aplysia californica
TAGATAGATAGATAGATAGATAGATAGATGAAAAGAGAATGAGAGGCAATATGCAATTCAACCCAGAGTAATTCTTAAGTAAATCCGCTTTCAAAAAGTCGGTAAAACAGTTTGTTTACCAAAGAAAACCCCAAAACAACATAAAAAGCTACGGGAAAAAAACAATTGAACTTTCGATGTCAATAAATGGGTAATAAACGGCTGCTAATAGCTTTGCAGTAAACAACATTGGCTTAGTCCCAGTAGCTAACAAATTAATGAATAGTATTAAATAAATAAATAAGTACATACATAAATAAATACATAAATAAACAAATAAATACGGTTTAAAAATAAATCATAAATAAAAATAATAAATAAAAGAATGAAAAAAATAAATAAATAAATAAATAAATAAATTAATTGATAAATAGATAAATAAATAAAAATGAAAAATTATAGTATGAAATTCTTACATAAAGGACAGAGTAAAATATACAAATGTACGGCTGGTATAATCTTTAAAACCGTGAGTGTGCTGGTCACTGAAATTATGAAAACGCCATCAGGCAGCAAAAGCAACGACAAGTAGTGTCGAAAGAAAGCAAATAACAGTATTACAGCACCCCCCTCCCTCTCCCTTTCAGGAAAAAACCCCGAAAAAAGCCACAACTACAACAACAAAGACAAAGAAAGAAAAAAACAAAACATAAAAACTGAAACTATTAAAACGTGACAACAGATACTCACATTTCTTCGAGTTTCAGTCAACAGAAAAAATATTAGAAGATGTTTTTCGTAAGTTGGCTAATGGTTCTATTTGCTGCTGTCTTCTCCAAGTCTTGTCAGAAAGGCTTGAGTCTGCTGGGTTGGTATACCCTCAACCAACATCAGGGCTTTGTTTTATACCATTTCGTCCAGGACCTCTGTGCGGCTGACGTTAAAAATAAACGACGACGTGAGCTGTTGACTTCACCGCTTTCTGTGAAAACCCAAGTTGCAGGAACCGGAACTGTTGTCATCCTGTCCTGCCCGCAAGGGGCTTGGGTCTCTCTCGAGCTGCAAACCGTAGGTCTCTCGAGGATATGAGTAGTTTCCCCTCGCTCGGCGGCCTGTCGGGACCCGTTGTAATTTTGTATCCTGGAGCTCAGACTCAGACGAACGTAGTAAAGGCAGAGGAGGGGAGGGAGACAAGATGGGGACCGTCCGATGGAGTGGGCGGATGACGTCATCAGAGAAAGTTTTATTCTTAGTACAGTACTTTTATGTTTAGTAGTACAATAATTCGTCGCCTGTCACACGAAAGGGCGTATTCCAGATTTTGGCAGTTTTGAGTTGTTACTACTAGTAGATAGCGCTGCCTCAGATCTATGTTCACACGAAACGGCGTATACCTAGCTTTAAAATA
>NW_004797306.1:1038921-1041704 GCF_000002075.1 Aplysia californica
TCTCTCTCTCTCTCTCTCTCTCTCTCTCTCTCTCTGCTCCTCTCTCTCCCTTCCCACGCTTTTGTCTCCGCCTCCCCCCTCTCCCCGAGACACCTGACCATACCCCTCTCCTCCCTCCACGTCCTCTCCTTCAACCCTTTCCTGTTGACGTCAAATCCCACTTAGTTCCCCAGTCTTCTCAAAGAGTATGCGAGCGCTTCAAATAATAGCTGAAAATAAGTGTGAGTGTGAGAGTGAGTTGTGGATGGGTGCATGAATAACGTCTTTTAAATCTCTATAACACGATGTGATAAAAGAATGTGTGCAGAATGAAGGTTGATAGTTGTCTTAATATAGTTAACATAATGTGGCGATGATCTTTCGTAGAACAGCTGATCTTTGCCTTGTGATAAAAGGTCGCTCTCTAATCAGAGCCGGTTCGTTAACTGTGCAGGACTGGCGTAGCCGTCTACAAATTGTCGGCCGGATAGCAAACAAGAGATTTATTACTGATAAAAATTTTCATTCAGTTTAAACTTTAAAGTAAATCCAAAGTAAAATGTTTTATTAGCCTAACGTTCAAAAAGCACTTTGCCGTTTTGAAGACGTCAAGAGATAATACTGGCTCATTGATGTGTTTCGCACTACAAAAACTCGTTCCTTTATAATCTCTTTTTATCGTGTTGGCTCACAAACATCAAAAGCTTCTCACATTTTCACCAACACGGCTACGAAATACGGTCCAATAGACGGATGCCTTCTCGAGACTCACTTGGAGACGTCTAGACGGTCTTGTGGGGAAATCTAGCTTGAGAGTTTACACTGAAATGTGGGGGCAGGGCAGTGTCATGTCTCAAAATGAGCTATATGTTGTCTAATTTATTGTAAATAATTTAATGTAGTGACCATGTGTATGCACTCAAAGGACATAGTTTAATATAGAGCCCAAAATAAAGTGACTTTTTAGTTACTGGACCAAGATTTGTATTAAATGTACTTTTTTGTTTGGTCGGTGGCCTACAGAAATGCCATGCGAAAATCATCACGCATTGGCAAACTAAAAAATTGAGCTGGACTTTTTTATAACGCCGTGTTTCTTTAACGAAAGTGAAAAGGCGATACCAACTGCTGTCATGATGCCCACAGAGTACAAGGAGACCTCATGAGGATCACTTTTTTTGCCAATTTGGCTTCTTTGTTTCTTATAAAAGAGAAGACTGTCCAGGACAGCACGCCATTTATTTCTGCAGCAATATTTATCGTTAAACCTGCTTCTAGTCTCTAGCATGCTGATGCTGTCTATTGTTAGTCACTGATAGTGCATGTATTGTTGGCATAGCTTTAATCTTTATCGCTTATAATATTTTGAGCCACCTTAGCTTAGTTTGGTGCTTTATTCGCCGCTTACTTCCTACTTTAACCTTAAATAGCCTAAAACCCAGATCGGTTACTGCAAGGATTACCCAGTCGAGTATAAAGAAAGAATTTTAATAGGGGTGAGAGTCAATAATACCTGGCTGTCAGATGCTGGGTCCTACCCCTCCTCCCCTCCCCACCCCACTGTTCCTCTGCTCTAACCCCAGCAAGACACTGAATTCTGGATTTGACACAGTCTCCCACTCAAAACTGCTGTGAGAAATACAATGAAGAACGTGTTTGATTGTGATAGGAAATTGTTTTGTGCTAACTTTATTAAATAATGCGTGCGTGTTCAGCGTACTGTATTGTTTCTAATTCTACAGACTTCAACATAAGTTAAGGACCACTTGTAAACACGTTGAGTGGTCTTCTTGGGTCAATCTGCACGTGGGCGTTCTTGGACTGATCCAGTGGCGTGATGGTGCTGCTCAGGCGGACAACGACAGAGTGTGACACTGCAAGCCTCAACTCCATTCTGCAGCCGTGCCATAGCTCTGGCACGATCAAAGTCTCTCAGCTTTTGTCTTGGTGGTATGTTGATGCGATTCTGGATTTTGCCCACACGGTGGCTTATATTGCCACCAAAGTGAGCACAGTTCGAGACCGTACGTCTGTTTATGTCGTGCACCAGAAATATTAACTGAGGAATGTCCGTGGTGTCGCACAGAAGTCGATAAAAAACAGCAAATTTGGCTAAAATTCCTCGAGGATTTCCGTGCAGCATGTGGTGGTTTTGGTACTTTAGAAGGCTTTGCAGTACGCGGTGGTAACCCATTAACACTTTCAGAGCAAAACCTTTGAAACATTCCAAGCTGTCTTTTTACAGATAAAAAAAAAATCAGGACTGTCTGTCAAGGTGGTCCTTAACTTTTGTTGAAGTCTGTAAATTTGGACTTGGTCGGCTTGGGATAGCGTCATCAGTAAGGTAAGCCTATCATGTTTCCAAAGACATTAATATTTTAGCTAGTTAACACTATCAGAAAGTACAAAATCATTTTTAGTGGAAGAAAGCCTTGTACCCAAGGGCTCTGCGTGTATTTGGGAGTGAGAGTTTTTTTTTTTGGGGGGGGGGGGGGGGAGGCAGGCTCGCAAAGATGCACGTTTAACCCTTTTTGAGCCATATCGGCCTAAACCGGCCTTCCCGTCGTGTTGCCATACGGGCTTTGACCAGCTTTCCTGATGTAGAACCATACCGGCTTTTACCGGCTTGACACACCTGCCTTTAGTGCAGGCTTAGAGATAAGAACATTCCACTCTAAATTTAGATGCTGACATCCAAGGTCTGTGTACGCGAAATTTCTTTGAAATACGTCAAGATGTATATTTAATATTACACACACACACACACACACACACACACACACACACACACACACACACACACA
>NW_004797306.1:1042644-1043757 GCF_000002075.1 Aplysia californica
AGATAGATAGAGAGAAAAAGAGAGAGAGAGAAAGAGAAAGAGAGAGAGAGAGAGAGAGAGAGAGAGAGAGAGAGAGAGATACAAAGAGAGATAAGTAGATGGGGATGGGGAAACGAATAATAAAACTTAACACTAGCAGGGGCAGCAACCACTCTTATGGTATAGAACCAGCGTGAACACCTAATAATATGCTCAAAATTTTACACGCAATTTTCGTTTTCAATGAAACGGCTTAAAACGAGAGCTTTTGTCAATTTCTTTTAATATGGCAAGGATCATTAAGTAAATATCACTACTCATTGAATGTACACAGGAAAACAAAACGAGAAAAGTGAAGAAATATTAACGAAAAATTAATTGCTTCATTTCAGAGCGCATGACGTTTGTCAGTTTAGCTAATTAATTAAGCTAAGCAATAATAGCCTGAACTTTAAAGATGGGTTTTTCCAATGGACGATAATAGTCGTCTTGCTCATTCATCATACTTGTCGTATAACAGTCTCGCAAAAGGAGTAGACATTTCAGCAAAATCCGCTTTTGCCATTCACTTGAGACTTACTCATCATGCCGGCCTTAAGAAAATTATAGGCGAGGTCGAGTGTTCAAACCGATCTATATCCTGTTAGTTCCCGTATCTCATCAAAGCATTCTACATGACGTGTTTGTTAGATACGTATAGATCCAGGAAAACGGACGGACTCCGAGAGCCGCCAAAGTTTTATGTGGCCAATATTTATAATTCTTTTAAAAAAAATAATGTAGGTGTTTTCACGCCCACTTCGACACAATTTAAAGCGTTTACGAGGCGGGCTTCGACTATGCCTCCAAGGTCAAACCCTGGCTGAGAGGGATACAACATCCCAGTAGAAAGACCGAGATACATGTACTGCACACGCGAATCGAACTGGGGTCTCTTGCGTGCGACAGTGAAGCGCATCACCGTTACGACACGGGCGCCGGTAGTATATATTCAGAAGGATAGAAAGAAAGACATAGTCGGTGTAGTTCTCTAAACGTTTAAGTCCATCAAAGGGAATTAGTCAGATATAAGAAATATCGCACATTTTTAGCTTCTGTATTGCAAGCTAAACTTTTTCTGGGAAAGGAGGGGGG
>NW_004797306.1:1045043-1047016 GCF_000002075.1 Aplysia californica
TATATATATATATAATCAGAACTTACTGACACACTATAACTAACAATTGAACAAATGAGTCTTGAGCAATCCCTTAAACCTACCAAAATTTGTTGTTTCTCTGAGATCCTGAGGCAAGGTGTTCCAGATTTTTGGGCCAAAAAATGAGAAACTTTTCTCACCAAAAGATCGTAATTTCATTCTAGGGGCTCTGAATTTTGTTGTAACATAAATGAACCATCATGACAGACAGTATAGCAATTTATTACATAATAAAGGAATACGTTTTAGACCTGCTATCTTTACAAAACGATGCTTCCCATGACTCCCCCCCCCCCCTCCCCGCCCCCTCACCACGCGCAATGCATTCCCGTGCTCAGGCTAAAAAATGTTCAACGTTCTGATTCTGCTGCGGCGCGTTCACTCTTCAAGGTCCTTGTTACGATTTCTCAGTTCCTCTCCAACACATCATAGTGATGGTCTTTCTGTTTCCCAGCGCACAATTCCCAGAATCAACGTTTCTACTGAAAGCTCCCTCTCTGTCTCACGTGTCTTAAAAACAAAATCAACGCACTCATCGTTTTTCTCTCAAAATCATTGTCTGGGGCTATGCCTTGGTGGACAAAATGTGATACAGTTTAAAAAAAAAAAATCATGCTTTAAGATTCTGTAACTTAGGGGCTTTGACAAGCCTAGTTCACTGCTACTTCCTCGAACTGACTTCTTTTGTGCTGTCGCGATCGACGCAAACTGATTCCACGTCTTGTACCGTTTTGTTAAAGGGGGTGGTGGTTTTAAATTGACGATTTTTTGTCAATTTGTGGTACCTGGACTTTTTACGTATCATAATACTCCAATCACTTGTAAATCTAAAAGTGCTTACTCTTTGTGTTACAAGCATTATCTTTCAGATTTTCAGTCCCAAAATTTTCAGTTTGCCTGTTATGTAACAGAAAGTCGTTTTTTTTTCTTCTCAAAACTTCAATTTTTGATGGTTTTTTTCTCATCTACCTTTAAATTTTCTTTTTGATTCCAGTGAAATATTCCGGGCTTATTATTCATACAATAACCTAACTATATACAGGTGGAAAATAAAATCGATGCATTCATCAGTGAGTTACATGGATGGATATGTAATCGAATTCAGAGGCATGAGGGGGTAGGTCAGTTATCCATCTTTTTTTTTCCTATTAGAGATATCCAAGATCCCAACAGCATGAAATTTTATATTGAGTATATCTATCAATGTACCCAATTTAAACAAGTAAATAAAAAATCCTTTTTACTTTTATGAAAGCTGTTTATTTTCAATATGGCGGGCGTTTCCATGGCAACCGTAGACTTAAACAAAAAAGTTCAAGTTACATATTACATAATATGTTTTCCTGTTACACCTCCTTGCTATAACGCTTTATCTAAAAAGGCTATAGTTACCGAGATAGGTTTATATGCCCCCCCCCCTTAATGCTTAGATCTACTCCCTTCCTTAATGGCTTTCTGACAGACTTCCTCTCACCCTGAGCTCTTCGTACCACCATCAAATTACTCTTTCAGAAGGTGCACTAGATCTAAATTTCGACCCCATTACAAGTTTAAAGCTGCTTTTCTGCCTTGAATTCAGCGTATATACGAAAGGCATGTTTTTTGTTAATCCAAGACACAGCTGATGCAGCGATGCTTGTAGGACCAGTTCAAATTTGAGCTTAGGTTATGGCTTCCGGATGATCAAACATGACCCCTCTCAAATTAA
This sequence comes from Aplysia californica, assembly GCF_000002075.1. Lineage (NCBI taxonomy): Eukaryota > Metazoa > Mollusca > Gastropoda > Aplysiida > Aplysiidae > Aplysia > Aplysia californica. The sequence goes on from NW_004797306.1 coordinate 1,046,773, forward strand.
GTGCAGATCCACGCAACATTGGAGAAGTTCATTTTTTCTTGCGGTCATGGAGTCTGGGACAATTATATAGGTACATACAGGGCCTACCCATATGAACGAATTAGATGTAGAGTGCGTATTGTGTATTGCTTTATATCAATATATCATTTCTGTTTATTTAGGAATGTATATTTGTATAATTGATTTTGTGTGTCGCCCAATCTATCAACTATTTGTACCGGCGTGTATTCATTAGTGTATATAT
>NW_004797306.1:1047889-1049483 GCF_000002075.1 Aplysia californica
TCACACACACACACACACACACACATACACAAACACACACACACACATACACACACATACACACACACATACGCACGCTCACGCGCGTGCGTGCGAGCTAAAAAATATAGATGACCAGTAATAAATTGAAACTGAATGATGACAAGTCGGAAATGATCTTGAGTGGAAATACAAAAGCCATCAGAAATCTCACAGAACTACAAATTGACATCAGTAATCATACCGTTCGTTCAAAAAAAGGTCTTAAAAATCTAGGGGTTCAGTTGGATTATGATATGTCTATGTCCTAGCGGGTTCGAATCCGCACAGCGACGGAAAAATTACTTGTCTAAAATTGTCTCCTTTCACGTCCTGTCCTGCTGTCTAATAATGTTCTGTCGTCTGCTTTCGTTTCCACTTTCTTCCACATACCTCCTTTGCCCCCTCCTCCGGGCTCCTGACTCTTTCTGCAGCCTTTCTACTGCTACTCCTAGGCTCCTTTTTACTGCTGTCTTTCAGACACACCCCTGACCTTATAGTAGGAAAGATCTACACCTAGCCTTTTGGGATAAAGGCGAAAAATCTTGGAGGTCTCTTGTGCAAGTTGCTCACGTTAAAGATCCCTTTGCGGTCCAAAACCGATAAGAGTAGACTTCGGCCGCTACCTGGGCAAAAATTCAAAATTTCCCACTAACTGAAAATGTTTAATGTATCAAGCGCACTCATACGACCGTATGCAGTTGCGAGCGCCGTGAAACACTTACAAAAAAAAAAAGAAGGTTACTAGCAGTCTACTCCAAAATCAAGCAGCAAAATTGATAATGAAACAAAAGAAATCAGCGCACGTAACACCAATTCTGAAAGAACTACACTGGCTGCCAGTAAAAGAAAGTATCAAGTACAAAACTGCCGTTTTTTGAATTTTAATTGTACAAATGATACTGCACCTATTTATCTAAAACAGTTCCTGGGATTATATAATCCATTCAGAGCCCTTACATCAGCCATTTACAAATACAATCTAATTCTTAGAACCCCAAAAAACAAAACAACGAACGAACTCCCACGTAAAATAAAGAGTGCCCCTACTAAATGAAAAACAAACAAACACAATAAAACCAAAAACCTTAAGAAAAAGAACAACAACAACAAACAAACAGCTGAAGCACTTCTTATTCACAAGTGCATGCGTCATACCGACGAACTGTTATACATGCATCTGTGTGCCCGATCATGAGACTGAAGAAATAGCGTGTGAGAATGAGAGAGAGAGACGTACATACAGAGAGAGAGAGAGAGAGAGAGAGAGAGAGAGAGAGGGAGGGAGGGGGGAGGGGGAGGACAGAGAGAACGGAGGTGTTTTTCACTTTGTAGAGAACGAATGTTTTTATTGATTGTTTCTAGATCTAGCTCTTCAACTTCAAATTTCAATTTTATTGTGACCGGTCGTGAGTTTTTATTACATTTTTAGCGAACGCATTTCCAGGCTCAACCACAAGGAAGAACTTTCCCAGCCATACATTAATTGTAATAATACACACACACACACATACACACACACGCACACACACACACACACACGCACACGCACACGCACACACACACACACACACAC
>NW_004797306.1:1050398-1051433 GCF_000002075.1 Aplysia californica
GATGATGATGATGATGATGATGATGATGATGATGATGATGATGATGATGATGAAGCCTTTGAGCATTTAACTCCCAGTTCCAGTCCTTGTCTCTAGAATGGAGCAGGTGACTCTCAACTCCCTCCGGCGGTGTAGTACAAGAGAACCCCATCACGGTCCAGAGAGGAGCGCTGTTTTCTCTCACAGTCTCGCTCCCCTCCAGGACGACGAGGGGGTTGTCAGGGACTCAAACTCCCACCACATAGCGCCCTGGGAAGGCAACGGCGTGGTCGCTACGGGAGAAGAGCCCCCTCAAACCGTGACCAGAAGTCACCTCTCTCTCTACGAGAGCGGCACTTCTAGTCGAAGCATTTTAGGCGCTTGGAAAAGCAGCCCGAAAACGAAGTAAGCAAAAAGTTATTGTAAGATTCGTGGTTGAAGCATTGTGAGGCCTAGCAGATCGTCCGATTTCTCAGATGATCCACCCACCGACTCATGATTTGATCTTGGCTTTTATACTTATTCCAGACATTCCCTCAACCAACCAGGTGGATTGTATCGGGACTAAGCCAGTCTAAATTTAGTAACACAGTAATAGCGAGTTGACTCGAGTCAAAAATAGAGCGCTGACGAGTGGAATCCCGTCATCTAAAGGTCAAAGATTGCATGAAACATTGATCCATTCACCCTGCCAGCAACACACAAGAGTACACATTAAAATGTTATATAAGGCCCTTAATTAGGCTTAGGCCCGATGGCAGGTTATCTATTAATAATAATATGCTTGCATGTTATCATTGTTCTATCCACAAATCTACTTCACAACATTGCAAAGGCTGATACGTGGGTGGTTGGCGTGTGTTCCGGTGTGGTTTGATTTCCTATCAAATATCTATCGTCTTTATGGCTCCTCCTTTCAATTTGTGTCTGTTACTCTAGGCGATCACTAAACAGGTTTAATTAAGCAACAATCAAATTATAGAAGTTTATGAAAATGTTTATGTAGGCGTATAATGTGTGTGTGTGTGTGTGTGCGCCTGTGTGTGTGTGTGTGTG
>NW_004797306.1:1052495-1054645 GCF_000002075.1 Aplysia californica
TGTGTGTGTGTGTGTGTGCGCGCGCGCCCGCGCGCGTGTATGTGTGTGTTTGTGTGTGTGTGCGTTTTGTTTTTCTGTTTGTTTGATTGTTTGTGTGTTTGTTTTGGGGTGAATTACCTGTACCTGTACATCTTTACTAGCCAGCGGTATTTTAAGGACTCCAGATATTGTATCCACCCAATTGCTGTTGGAATAAAGGCGTCACCGAAAACACTCAATTTAAAAATAAGTACACGTGTGGTGATAAAATATACTTTTTCAGATTTTGCCTCAAAAGGCTGTGATTGTAAAACAACCGACGTTCTTTCTTTCTAGCTCTGTATAAAAACGTCGCTGCGAAACATGCGCATCATGTGCACCCAGTCCTGTAATGGTCGAGTGCATACGGCATCTATCTCCCCCTCCCATCCCTTTTTGTTCTTCGTAATTTGACTCTTGAGTTGAGTCAAATGTTGCGTTCCATGGTGAACCGGAAGTATGTCAGAATGCAAAGTCTAGGAAAATATTACATGTATTAGCATAAAACATTGAATAAGTCCTGAACTTAACGGTAAGAGGCACTTTTAAGTTAGACTAACCGAGAAAAAGGTGTATTTACTCCCCCTTCCATACAATTTAGATCATTTAGACAGCTTCCTACCCTGCCCGTCAGAGCCAACCCGGGCTGTGAGGGAAACAACATCTCAGCAGAAAGACCGAGATACTGAATAAAGCTTCCTCCCCACTCGAGAATCTACCTCGGGTCTCCTGCATGTGACAGCGAAGCGCCTATACCACAGACGTCATTTGGATCCGTGAAGGACATGACACTTTTTACGATTATACGCACATAGCCAAAGCTCGGAGGCAGCCAAACCCGAATGACATACATTTGGTGGATTTTGACGAACGGGGAACTCCCGCGAGACATCCGGGATCCAGAACATTCTAATTTGTTTGTTCGGCAACCTCGCACTCGCACAGAAGGCAGAAGATATTCGGAAACGTCTCCGGCGCGCGCGAGCACCCAGGAACTAGACTATTCGGGGACCGGTTAAATTGGTGCGGAATAGAAAAGTAAGCATAGTGGCTGGGCTTGGAAGATAAGGAGGTTAAATTGGTGCAGGATGGAAATTAGAACAATTTAGCATAGTGGCCGGGCCTGCACGCAGTTGTTATGGGGAAGAATTGCCACCTGTCCCCTCCACCTAACACTAACTAACCCTAACCCTAACGCTTTAACTGATGGGGTGAAAGGGACATGCGGACCCGTTTAAGGAGTTAATAAATTGGTGCGGGGTAGAAATAGAAAATCTATATTATAGCTCGAAATCAAGATTAGATATCTAGATATATATATATATATATATAGGGGTCAGCTCTTTGTTCCCTCAGTCAAGTTACATGCTATGTCATGTTAAGTTAAAGTAACTAGTGGAAAAGCAGAAGTCATACTGACCAGAGGTCAAACAATAGTCTAACTGTCAAGTGGTCAAGCTATATTAGTCAATCTGACCAGTGGTCAAGCGACTAGTCAAATTTGGTCTCAAACGCAGTTGCTTCCCTTCTACTTTAAAAAGCCACAGCACAAGCTAGAAACACTTAATTTCGAACATACTGTGCAGGTTTGTCAGTTTGGTTTCACTGGTCACTGACCGTTAGTTGACCTCTGGTCATTATTTTAACTTAAAATGAGGGAACATCATAGAGCGGTTTGTAGGGCTGGGCAATGAGTCGCTTTAGCAAAATCCGGATAATATGTTAGTGCACCTCTTCGGTAAATAATATGTTATGAACCGGTTCGGCAAAGGAGTTAGAACCACGTTGACAAACGGGTTGGCATCACTTCAACAAATGGATGCACCCACTTCGGCAAACGGGTCAGGAAAAAGAGTTAAAGAGTCTTGAATTCAGACAATGTCTTATTGATGATTATCCGATTATCCGGATTTTGCCCACCTCTAGCGGTGTGTTAGGAGAATTAGCTCTATGTTCCCTCAAGTCAAGATATATTTACTTACGTCATGTAGTATGGCATGGCATGATATGACATGGCATTATGACATGACATAGCATGGAACTTGACTTGAGGGAACATAGAGCGGAGGGAACATAGACATGCTCCCATCTAGATCTAGACTAGATCTCTCTCTCTCTCTCTCTCTCTCTCT
>NW_004797306.1:1056577-1083089 GCF_000002075.1 Aplysia californica
CCCCCCACTCCCCTAAATAAAAAAGCAAAAAAAAGCAGGTATTTCCACAGCAGAGGCATCTCAGCTGGAAAAAATGGTGAAATGGTATGGGTTTAACGTCCCTATCAACATTATTATAATCTCAGCTGAGAACTCACCCATAACAAACAAATTCAGCAACAAGGTACATAAATTTGCAAAATGCACTACACTTTTTTATTCCCATTAGTCTGGAATGTTTTGCAAACACAAGGTACTCTCAATAATAATATAATAAAAATACTAACAACAACACTTTTCTTGATGTATGAGACACTCAAAAGCAACATAGTTATAAAAAAATAGTTCGTTAAAACAACTTTTCATGGTTTTGAAACAGCATTCATAGATCATTTAAACATGAATTCCTTACTGTAACTTGATTTTTAAAAAATTCTAACAGATCATGGCAAGAGATGAATATGTGCACTTCCAAATGCAGTGAATCAATATAATAAAACACGGTGTTACAAACAAACATCATTGTAAGAGTGGCATACTGCCAACGTTATCACCATAGGGTGAACTCTCCATCGGGTCAAACAATCTTTGGATACACAAGACTAATAACATTATTATTTTGATACCCCCAGACCGTATTGGAGAAAAGGGGGGTAACTCACAAGAAGTTTATTATGGTCAAACTGATGAGGATATTTTTTTGAAAGAAGATAACTCACAAGGAGTACATACAAGGTCCCTAAAAAAAAACTAAAGAAAAATCTTTCCTAAACCTGTGTAAAGTACACTGTAAGATTGTACACCAAAAGACGCTTCATCTTACGAAGGAAAAATATCCTTCACAATCTACACCAATTAAGACATCGCAACAAGGTGCTGATGAAGATGATTTGTTTCAATTCTAGTCAAATGAAAGCTCTCTTTTGAACGTTCTTCACTCATTCCCTTTAAGATACTTCCTTTATTGAAAGAGAACAGTATCTGTCCTGCCATAATATAGATATAAATTTATTTCTTTTAAATGACGTGATCATTAAGGAGGCTAGCCTCCGTCCCTGCCTGTCAGGGCTAACCTAGGTTGAGAGGGATAGAACACCCCAGCAGAAAGACAAGAGATAATAAAAATTCACCCCACTTGGGTCTTCTACATTTCTACATGGGACAACTTTTGCCAAACCGCTATCTCTAGACGCTGGTTAATATAGATGTGGAAACCGGCATTATTGAAACTTTTTATCGAATCTCAAAATAGTCAAACCGAAGAGCAACTCATCTTCTAGTACACCGAACATTCTTTGACTGCCTAAAACTGAACAATTAATCTTCAAAGCATCCCTTGATCTCATCCACTGCACAATATTTTTGGGGAAAAAGTAAGACACTAAATAATTTCAGATTTGCATATTTTAAGTCTATCAGCAAAAGGGAGAACGGGTAGGTAAAAAAATACTGGAAATTTTTTTCGGAAGTAATGATATCCTTTTTGCCATACCTTACATACCACAGGCAAGTAAAGGCGGGAAACTGGTGAGATGACTTTTAGTTATGGGTCCATTTGTTCTTTCTGCATCCCCTTGGTATCTTAAGAAAAGTTTTTTCTAGCTGTTTTTCAATATAAAAAAAACTTTCAAAGATAAGAAACAAGCGGTTCTTTATTTGAATATTGCACATACCTGAGACTAAGAGGCATATTTTCATCATCATTTCAAGTCTGTCATTTATTGTTCAGTAAAAGTGCAGCCAGATCAACATACACATAACTGCCCAGTTACACATGACAATAAATTGTGCAAAACCTGGACGATCTATCGATCATGAGACAAATCATTAGGTGTAACCACAAAATTGTACAAAGTTTGGACAATTAGACGATGGCTTGGAGAATCGGTCGAGAAATCAAGTGCTGCTTTATATTTTTCGTGCTATCACTGTCAGATTTGGGGGAGACGCGCTGTGCCGCTGCCCAGGACTAAACTTCGGGCTCAAAATTTTTTCAATGATTATCGCAGTTAAAAACTGATTTCATAATCTGAACCAGCGTCTCAAAATAAGTACAGTACCTCACAGGGAACCTGATTTAATGCGATATTATGTAAATTTTAGTAATTTTATTTTTTAATTGATCATCAATGGTGAAGTTGTGTATGGTGGCTTTCTGATGAGGAATCTCCCTGATCGAAAGAAAACTGGACGATAGATTGGAGCGTGTAAAAACAGACTAAACAGTTCGATAAAACGGACAGTTCTCGCATACGACGAGTCTGGTACAATTTATGGTTGCATGTAACCGGGGCTTAAATGTGTGTGCCTGTATCCACTGCTCAGTGTAAGATTAGGCCATGCGCCATTTTGAAAAGTGATGTACGACAGAGTCTTACACTGATCAGTCAGTATGTACTTACAATACATACCTGCATTATCAATCTATGTATACAATAAATGTATGACATTGTGAGTACAACTTCCTCTGCATAGCAGAAAAATGACAATAGACAGAAAACAATCAATATATATAGGCAAGTGACAAGTCAAAGTGTAAAGCTAGAAGTATACTTGTTTACAATAAGGTGCAACAAGTACCGGTACAGCACAAATCAACAAAAGGAACAAAATTAATTAATAGACATGAAGAACCTAAGAAACAAAGTAAATAAAAATGAAAGATCAAGAAAAATGTAATACTGCGGTATTAGTAGAAAGGTTACAACCAGCTATCCTCGATGGAAAACTTGACAACACTTACAGGTTTAAAGCAAAGCATGGCACCATTACACAGCAAGAGGATGGTGTGGACTCCAGATGTAGCAAAGCTAATGGTCAAATAATTCAGGCATGTTCAGACATATTTCATTGGTCAGTCAGATAGTTCTGACTAATTCTATTGGTCAATCAGTTTGTTAAAATAATTTTATTGGTCTATCAGATTGTTCAGACAATTAATTCCATTGATCAATTAAATAGTTTGGACTACTTTCATTGGTCAATTAGATTAATAACAGGGACAGTTCACTCAGCACAGATCCAACCAGGATTTAAAAGTAAAGGGAGATTATTCTGACTCAACTCCTAGTTCCTCCCAGCTTAAATCCTGATACGATGCCATTTGCTCTAAACCCTGTTCTTCTCTGGAGCTCAGAACACTGGGATCTATTTAGCGACTATTGTGTAGGTTGTTTTGGGGCAATTCGGCAATGTGCGTATTATGTTGACATTTTTGTGGCGTGTAAGAAAGTTTGAGAAAGAAACCACTCTTGCGAGAAAAGGGATTGTGGCAGTGAGTACTGTGTACCTAGTGGGAAGAAGGTTGTCTCCGCTTCCCAAGAACCTTAACATCATTTCATTACCCCCTGGGCTCCCGCCCTTGACACCAACCTCCTCTAACAACGACCTTTATATATATATAAATGACCCCTTCTACTTTCCCTCTTGCGTATTTGCTAAATAATAATTATAATGATACTGTCCCAAGGCAACCACCTGTCTTTGATGATCTCTTTTCTCCTCTGAAACAGATGGCCATCGTGGACAGGTTTGACTATATATATATATACATATATAAAACATAAAGATATAAACATAAAGAGAGAACCTATACTTTATCTTCATATAATAAAAACAAAAAACAAAACAAAATAAAAATGAAATTATCTTTAAAAAAAACTTTAAAAAAGACAAGATTCAAAGTATATAACATACACATATAAATTCTCATCAAACACTAGTGGTCAGCAACAACTTTGGTGTTGGTGTGGTAGACTAGAGGTTTTAACAAAACATTCATATATATAGCAATCACCGACCTGGGTTTAAAAAAAAAAGTAAAACAGAATCTCAAACAGGTTATTTCCATTGATAGACAAAACTGCTCTCCAAAAAGTGTTCCCAACAAGGCTGCAGTATCTCAGCCAGTACATTAATCATGGTCATATGTACCATGACCCAGAATAACAAGGTTCTTTCTCAGTTACACTCACTTTTGAGATATTATAATAAACTATATCACTATCAGAACTATTCCCCTCAAATGATGAACAAAATAAACATATTTTTCTCCGTACATAAAGAAAAGGTTTCAATTTAAGTGAAGAGAAGCACATCGACACGATAGTGCAGGGAACAAAGACAGATAGACAACATTGGGATAGAAAAGAAGTAGGACTTAACAGTAGTGCCCTCCAACCACCTGAAAATAAAGGAAATAGGGTTGAAGCTTTACATATGATGTAGAGCGGGTATACGGGGAGGCAGCAGACACTTAAACTCCAAGCTATAAAAATTTAAGAGTCAAAACCTGGTTATTCTGGGTGTCGTCAGCTCATGAACAACTACAGCGGTTATTGCATGAAACTCAGGGGGCAAACATACAACATGAAGGAAATGAGATCAAGTTCCACAAACACAACAAACAGAAAGAGATCAGACAAATGGTAAATGTAAATGTATACGCTCCAAAAGTCCACATTCAAAAATAATTTCTTTTCATTTCGAAAAGAAAACAAAGACAAGAGGAAAACAAAGAACATCATCTTTTCCCCTCTACTCCAGCAAACTTTTCACCTCAATTTGAAAGACTTCTCATTGCATTGCACGTGGAACAATAAGCAACGGTACGGTGGCAATGCAAGGTCATTGAAAGATATATCACAAGATAGGCAGAGGCCCTCATTATACTCACAACATGATCCACAGGCCTTTTTAAAAGAAAACTACACTTATAACAAGATGCTGGCTCAAACACTACGTTTGACAACCCCAGCAAAAGATGGGAACTCCTATCTCACAGTTTGTGCCATGTGTAAAGGATGAAGCATCAGCTCAAACGTTGCTCCTTTCAAATTTGCCCCACGTAGATTGGCTTCTTGAAGATCACAGCCAGTCAGATCACAATTCTGAAACATTTAAGACAAAACACTGGATTCCAACATGAAATGAAATATAACTCATCCCTCATATTAATGATTAACACAGACTTTATTACATTCTTAATACTTGTGAATCCAGTGATCACATTGAAAATGATGCGATTCAGATCTTCAAAACTTTCTATTTTGCGACAGTTTCATTACTTTTCGACCCAAAAAAATCTACGTCCAACAGCAAAAGCGGGAATACTTGAAATGCAACTGTTTTGTGCGTTGTCACCAGTAAGTTGACACCAGTTTTGTTCTACTTATAAAACTGGTGGCAAAAATACTACATCTTTCACAAATTGCATGATCATTTGATGGATAAAACACACAAAAAAAACAAATTAACACGACAAGTATGAAAGAATTTAACATAATTTGTGACTATTCTGTGAAGTTGTCACCTATTGAACAACCAACCCCTCTATAAAGTTTCACCACAACTAAAAAATCTTGAAACCATAGAGAGTCAATTGCTTTAGAGCAAAGCAGCAAAAAGCGAAAGAAATTTCTTTTTTCTCATATCTGTCTTAAAATCTCAACATATATTTTTCACAAGCATGATCATGACATGGATATTGTTACCTCCAAATCAGCACCAGCCAACACAGCTCCCCTGAGATCACAGTTTTGAAGATTGGCATTCTTCAGTGTAGCTACTCGGAGATTCACACCAGCCATGTGGCTACCTTCAAGGTCCACGTTTTTCATGAGTGCACCTGGGAGAGACAAAAAAAAGTGGATGTTATTAAAAATAACGGAGCATGAAAGACAAGGAAGTACCAGGAGAACTCAAAATCAAAATTTTAGAATGACTTACGGCCAATAGTTTTGGGCATTTAAAAGGAAGATAAAAGCAGGATCCATGCAGTAGAAATGTAGTGTAACAGAAGACTGTCTCAAAAAGTGTTCTGAAACAACTTAGTATACAACATATTATGCTTTATGAGATCAGCAAAAGACGACTCAAGTACCTTGATCTCACAAACAGAAATATAAAAAAAGACTTAATGACAACGGTACTCCAGGCACAGTAGGGGAAAAAGAAAAAAATTAAGATCTACGTAAAATCTGACAGTGATCTACATCTTTTCATCAAAGAAGCAGGACAGATGGAGACCTGTTGTGGCAAGGAATGGGGCACCGTCAGACAGACGAAACCATGGGGACGGGTGAGGTGGGGGTGTTGTTTGTCTTCTAAAGGTATGGCGCTCGCCTCTCATGCTTAAGTGCCTGGTTCTCTATGACTTTTGATTTGGCAACGGCAGTTGTCAACTTTATGCTACTTTCTTTTTCAAGTTTTTCAACATCCCTAATTAGAGAAGAGGCATGTTATCAGCTCAACTGGTATCACCCTAAATTATGATGCTCATAATCATCGTTTCTGTCTCCAAAGTGGCATTTTTTAACATAAGTTACTTGAAGAGTTTCAAGGGCTCTCTGCATACTTAGATGTAAAACTGGGATATCCTGCCGTTTACATAAGCTCACAGAATGAAAAGGATGTCAAACCCATACCAATACAACTTAATTCAATGGCAAGTGAGACAAGTGAGATTGAGTGAATCGTCTTCTCAAATAAGGATGAAAAATCTGAGAGGGTCTGTGATCACATTACAGTATTCCATCCAGCTTGACAGTTAAGACAGTCAAAGTACAGCAACGTGCCTATTCAGAAAAAAGAGTTGAACAAACTGGCGATTTACAATAAGTCTAGCCCTAATAACCCATAAGATAGATATGAACAAAACAAAATGCCTTGATGCATTTACTCTTGACTTAATAATAAACTTGCAAATGAAAGACAATTTGTATATTGAACTTTTTTTTAAAAAGTACACTTGCAATGGTGACCAACCTTCCATATTAGCTCTGCTTCCTGCTGGGTCCTCAAAGTAACAGCCTCTCATTGAAGTGCCTTCCAGGTTCGCACACAGCATCTTTACTCCCAAAAGGCTGGCCGACTGAAAAGTACAACAAAAAAATACATGGGTCTCATTTCAATGCAAGTTCCTCATTGAACATACTTGAAATGATGCAGATACTACAAAAATATATCACCCTGCCTTTCAAATGTAGAGATCAGTTCATCTCAAATAATATTGATGTGTGTGCATGCTTGTATAAATTATTGCCAAGTGTCACCATGTCTATTTGCACATAACCAACTTCAATAAACCATGCCAATTCACTTAAAATCAAGATACTTAATTATGTGTATATATTTCATAAACAAAAGGCTACCGTGAAAGTGACCCCAAGCAAGAATTTCAGCAAACAGGTCAGTAATTTGTATCCCTCTAAATGAGAACAATTTTTCCAATTTGATACAAAGTGACAAAAGACTTAAGTCATATGCTCCACAATTGTTTAAGGATAGAAATGCAAATTTCACAACCGAAAAAGTATTAAATGTAAAGTTATAAACTTATTGCTAAGCTGTGTCATGGAAAAACACATAGAGAGAAAAGTTTATATAAAAATATGAACAAACTTGGGACTGTTTTATTGATCAAGTTCAGAGGACTCAAAGACCTCCATGAACTAAATCATCAGACTTACATCCACTGTTGCCTTGCACAGATCTGCCCTCTCAAAGTTACAGTACGACAGATTGGCCCCAGTCAGGTTTGCATTCTTGAGAATGGCATACTTAAAGTTGATGTATCTCAGATCAAGCTTGGAAAGATTGGCACCTGAAAAGTTCATACCCTGAGGAGTAAATTATAACATAAATATGATATGACAGGTATAGCAAGACAATTTTAAACTAAAAAAAATATTTGTATTGACGACTGAAGCAACAACAAAATATGAAAGTAAAAAGACTAAACTTATAAAGGAGAACAAAAAAAACCCAACAACAACATATGTGAAACTTTCCAACTGATGAGAACTGGGACCTGGAGATAAAAGCCCCCAAGGTGGATACACAAATAAGACAGGTAGCAACAAAGAGAGAAGATGAAAGAGTTAAACGCCATACCCAGAGGAAAGAGCATCACTGTAAATTATATCACAAGTTTGGAAACTTCTTTTTCTTTTCTTTCCCTCTGTTGTTTCTGTCTTTTTTCTTGCTTCTTCCAAGCACTATAATGACTGTCATTGTGTTGATGTGCTTCTCTTTACTCAAACTCAAAGCTTAGAATAATTCACACCTTATAAAGTCAAAAAATAAAACAACTATCTCAAAAGACGGGCCACATTGGATAACAACTGATAACTTCCCTGATCAATCAGGAAGAGTAAAAGTGTCACAATAAGACCCACAGAAAGCACCTTAGGTATTCAGTATAATTATTTTCAAGCGTTCAGAGCTAATACTTGTATTTGATAGAGCGAAATATAAATTTAAATTCAATCTGTTATCATTATTATCTCAAAGAACACATGTGACAAACCTGACATCTTAGCTCTTTGTTTGTGGGAGTGGACAAAAGTCTCAACACTAGATCTCGTCTTGTGATGGGCGTGTTGTCATCTGGAAGCTGATCCCGCTGTGAAAAAAAAAAGGGAACCAAAAAACAATAATAGGCACTTCACTGACAGAACAATGCAATTTGCTCAGGTCAACAAAATTCTTGAAGTAAATCCACGAAAAGGCATACCCAGTAGGAGAAAGTAAGTGCAAGAATGCTCATAATGATACAACACCCCCCCCCCAAATAGTTAAAATACAATGCTAATAGCAAAAACTTACAATAACAAGAAAGGTATGCTCTCATGAAAATGTGCTATTACGACATTTTCAAGGGAAAGTAATGTCAAATTAACCACCTCCCATCGGATCCCTTGGGGTGTGTTGCATCACTGAGCTGAGTTCGACCCAAGTTATCAAGTTTTCCTACGCCAAGCGACCACACACAACGTTCGTCATAATTACAGCACAGCCCCCTCACACTGACCACCAGCCACTAATGGCCGGTCACAGGCTTGCCTCATTGTGTAATTCTGTCTCACACCATGTCGCCGTACGTCGTTTTCTCCCTGGCAAAGCCGTAATTTTAAGTAATAAAGGAGGGCATGGGGTGTATGCTTTGCTTCCATCAGTTCCAAGCAAAATGAGTAATTTTACAGGCGATCTGTTTCTGATACTGGCATAGGAATGATTGTGCTCTGAGACGGAGTCACCAGTTTGGATTGAATGATAATCTAACAGGAAAAATTCAGAAATTATAAACGAAAGCAGACGACAGAACATTGTTTAAGAGCAGGAAAGGGGGTGATAGGAGAACATTTTAGAGTAGAAAATTTTCCATTGCTGTCAGGTTTCGAACCCGGGACCTATTGGATGAGAGGCAAACACCTTAACCTCTAGACCACGAGAGCCTCCGCATTACACTTCGAGAAATAACCATTCCTTCCTATATTTCTCGCATATACTTTTTTTTTACCATGGATATGCATTCTCAAAACAGTTACTCAGGAAATGCATTACAAGGTAAATAATATGGGAATGTCTGCTACAACCTTTGAAACTCCTAAACAACATGTTCGCAAAGGGTAACAAATTCTACCAATCTTTCATATGAATATATTTACTTGGGTTATCTGAGTTATCTCCCCCACTCCAGAATAACATTTTAATTCCGAAGTACTTCTGATTATTTAGAAAAGGGGCAGCATCAAACCTGCCTGTCAAGGCCATCCTGTGAATCCAACTCAGTTCTTTGATTTTTAATGCAAAGAGAGATTCAATGACAAATAAATTGGTCAATATGAACGAAAGAATGTAATAAGGGTACAAAGATAGATGATGACCCTCCACGCTGACACATTTTTTTGTTGTTGCTCGAGTCGTATCTTCAGGTTTTACCACTAAAGACAAAAAACTGCAGAAGCGAACTTAAAAAGGTGCATAGATTTCTCATCTACCTCAATCATATCTTCCAGTGTCTCAATCAGGGAAGTCAAGCCAAAGAATTTCGCCTCCTCCAAGATACCTGAAGAAAAAAGTTCAGACAGACATAAGAACCTGTTTTTGTTTTGGTATTTTTTCCTTTAAAAAAACAACACACCTACAGTTGGAACCCTTAAACATGAAATATTCATTATTAAAACATGCAGCAGCATCCATAGAAGTTCATATTTTTATAAGATCTTTTTATTTTCATTCAGTTTTAATCCTCTATGACAGAGCAATACAGCCTTGAAATACTCAGGGGGGGGGAGGGGGAGAGATACCTTGGGACTAGTGTGGGGAAAGATCCTGAACCTCCTGAATACACGAAGGGTGTCTTAGCTTTTCACTGTGCTAATATCCCACAAAACCTCTTGCTATGAAAATGACTTGTTGAATTAAGATATATTTCAACTTCTAATCCCTTAACGTGAAATAAAACAGAGCATTGTATCCAGGACAGAAGGATATCTTGTAAGTGAACAGTCAAAACTTATTCTAGGAATTGGGTACATACTGTACATGGTGCATTCCCCACAAATTTTCTGCTGTACCACTTCATTGAAGAACTTCCTTATCAGTGCAAGAATCCTTGAGCTTCAGATGTTCCTTGGCCACATGTGAAATGTGGCCTTTATTGAGCTGAGTCACTGAGGACAACAACTCACTTTATTGCTTCCCTGGCCACGTGTTGGCATATACCACGCCCAAGTATAGCATCATTTAAACCAACGACAGCAACTATCAATTAGCGAATATAATGTAACAAGGATTATTTTTCAGCTGCCTGTAACAAAAAAAACCCCAAAAATTCAAAAGACAAGATTTATGTAAACAATAGAAGTGTGCCACTAACAGGTTCCAATAATATATGCTCCCAATGGAAGAAAAAATGGAAATAATTAATACTGTACAGGCCGGCCACAGGAGTCATTTTGAGTCATGAGAATCTACAGGGGGATGTATGACTACAAATAAGCACATGACATAAAGTTTTCTCAACACACCCTCTGGATTGACATTTTTGTCCAAGATGAGCTTCCCGTGCCGCAGGTAATTGATGATTGGCTCAAAGTATAAGGGACTTCTGTCAATCAAGTACGCCCCAGACTCGTCCACACTGCTGCTCCACTCGATGTCTGAAAGCACAAACATTTCAACACATAGGTCAGACAGAGCAGCAGAGTGAAAAAAAATTGGTAACACTAAACAAAACCCAAAAAACCCAGCAACAACACAAGACAAAACAAAAAATAAACTGAAGGAAAGTATGTATTTTTTTACGGAAGTCAAAAATGAAGTGTTAGGGCATACTTATGTACTTCCCATATGATTTTGCACAATCAGCAGAATGGCTGTAACTGGTTTAGCGAGATTTCTAACGAGGTTTCAGTTTTTGCACATCCCAATCCAATAAACGAAATCAAATGTGCCTTTGTTTTACAGAGTCAGTCAGATCCCACTAATCAGAAAGTAACAGAACAAACAAATCAAGGATAAAATTTTCCGTATGTAGGGTGTGAATTGCAGTATCACCCGGGTTTTGCTGGCACTGTCTCTCTTCGTTCGAGCAGCTATGAGTGCACAGTGAGGCCCATGATAAGTGAACCTCGTAGCAAATGAGATGAGAAGTTTGACAAGTTAGTAAAGGCCAGCCTACCTTCTCAACCAAACCTTCCACAAACAACTAGGCTTTTAAGAGTTCCTGAAGTACAAACAAAAGCACACTGCCTGCTTTCAATTTTGGATATGCTATATAAGTGTAGTCAATTAATTAATTATAAATAAGTTCAAGCGCAAGTCAGAGATTTTGAGGAGATCAAATCTTGACAAAAACAGTGGAGTCTGCTTAAACCGAATTCAGTTGATCCAAAAACTGTAGAAAACAGGAAGAAAATAAAATCCCCATTTTTCTACTTCTATTTGAACAACCTCTGTAAACCAAAAACCTGGTTAAAGTGAAGAAAAAAGCCAGAAGTCCCCCACATTTCCATTTCAGTGGAGTCTAATGTATATATTATATCTGTATGAGCACGCTGTTGTAGATGACAAAAAACTATCTTTAAGGGCAATTAGAATGAAGCAGAATCCAACTCCAACCTGAGTCAGTGCTGAACATCCTGGCCAGCATACTCCCCGGATCAAACCTGGTAAGAGTGCTCCTGGAAAGAGGCGCACAAAATATAAAATTAATTTAGCATAAAATGACAAGTTCATAATTCAGTATTAAAACTTTCAAACTCTGATAATGTTACGGAAAAACATTCAGCACAGAACAATAAATTGAGAAATTACTTTTTGAGGAAAAAAAAAGAATAAATTCTCACAGAAGAAAAATGAAAATTGGTCTCAAAAGTGATATTCCTAAACTTATAAAGTGGGTAAAAATAAATAAAACAACTCGTAATACTTTCACTTACATATATATCCAAGCACTCATGAATACCTCTCTGATAAGACAACAAAAATATCAGCTAAATGCTCATTTACAGTCAAGTATCCCCTGGAAGCTGACCTTACAATAACTCCCTTGATCAACTTGTTGATTCCAATATACAACTTCAGTCTCCCGTGAAACATACACAGCACTGTAGCACCTTCTGGCACACATGGCCCCATGGCTATAATTTACTCATGTATATGTTGTCTCAGACCATATCAAGTACAACTTGCAGCTATTATATGAACTGAGGAATCACAACTAAGGATACAGCATCCTATCTGTTGAAGCCAGGAATCGAACTAACAACTTTTAAAACTATTACAAGTCCTATGCATACAAGTAATTACCTCGTAGTGGTGAAAAGTTTCCCTCCAACATTGAGCATAACCCACTCAGACTTTGCTGCCTTAAGGTTGACCTGTTGACAAACAGCTTGGCCCACAGTCTGCTGAGGGACAGGACCTGGAAAAGCAAGGAAAGAAAATACAATGTCTTCTCTAAACCTATCTTTTCTTTTCATACATCTACAAAAATAAATACACATTTCCTCTGCATGACTTTGTCTGTCAGCCAAAACCATATTAACAAATATAACTTAATACCAAAAGGAAATAGTAAGACACTCATTGTGTCATAACAAGGTACACTGAAGTGAGACCAAGGTACAAACATTCAAGAACACAATTTTAAACTTCATAAATTCCCTCCAATATATCTAAAGCAATGTATACGAGTTGAATTAACAAGTGTGCTCAAACATGGCAATGACAAAGCTGTAAGTACCTTCCTAAAAGGAAATTGAACCCCCCCCAAATACCCCCTTTCAAACATACACTCACAGCCCACACATAAAAAAAGGGAAAAGAACCACAACCTGGTTAAAACAATAACAGTTTGGGGGTTTTTTTACGCGGCTGAAAAAAGTTTAACACTTTCACCCACGTAGCCCACAAAGTGCAAAACCTTTGTCCCTCTGTATCAGGAAGCAGAGAAGATACATCAGTACTATAGCTGTATCTTGCCAAAAAACACCCCGATCCTGGAATTTTCAGCACACTGAGAAAATTGAGCGTGGCGATAGCACAGGCATCAAAAATAGAAATCAGAACAGGAACCGAAAACATTAAATCTAGCAGATTCATCACCAAAATCTTCAACATGGCAACACTAATGCAGCACTTAACTGATTTCCGCGCTTAAGAGCCAAACAAATCATTCAGGAAAGAAGTTATATATATATAACATTAATAAATGTGAATGTCTAAATGTAGAGCATTCCTCCAATGCTTTTGTTGCGAGGTTACACCATAGCCAATCAGTGTCTCATTGGGGAAAAGAGACAGCTTCTTACCGGCGCCGATCAAAGCCGATCAGCGTCCCATGGGGCAAAGTGTTAAACTGAACATGATTAATCTGAAAACAGCAGTAAACTGAAAGAAAATAAAATCCCCAATCTTTAAAAAACATTGAAGCAACTTGTCTTAACTGAAAACCTGTCTAAAGCGAAGAAAATCTGGAGGCCTTGCAGATTTTGGTTTTTAAGAAGACTCCACTGTGGATCATCCCATTTCTACAGTCTTCATCCCATGCATGAAACAACTTGTTTAAATGTGACCAGCATGTAATTCAAACTTACTACAAAATGGATCTCCCTCAGAAGCATACAGGACATCATCATCTCTGAGGAAGAGAAAATAGTTGGCAGAGTTATAAAATAATATAATAATTTTAAAAAACTGGTAGCTTTGCAATTTTTTCGATTTTTTGTTTTCGTTTTTGTTGGGGTTTTATTGGGGGGGGGGGGGCGGGCTCAGAACTTTTTATGTCCATTTAAAGGCACAGTCCTGCCCAGATTTTACTGAAAAACGTTGATCAAAGGCAGAAAAAAAGTTAATTTTCAGGTTTCAAGGACACCCAAGCTTTGGAAGTCTTCAAACTTTGGCAGTCATTTTCTCGTTGATTTGCCTCTGACACCAAGCCCCCCTCCCCCCCATCTCCTTCAAGCGCAAATATCCCGTCTACTTTGAAAAATAGATGGGTATTTTTTTCATCAAAATCAAGGCAAATTATGAACAAGCTTTAAGATGATACCACAATAACTCCACATATGCCTACTAAATATGATTCCACCGCATCGTAACAAATATAGTCCAACCTGCTTAAACAACCATCTATCCAAGACAACTATTCCCATCTTTCCGCCCTGCATTTTTCACTTATATATAATATCATTATATATGACACTGCCCTAGACACCTGTCTATGATAAACACCGTTCTCCTCTTCAATGGGTGGTTGTCTGGGACAGGTTCTACAGTGTACTGCAACATACCTTATCAGATTCAAGTCATCAATGAGACCACCGTGTGAATTAAACAAACACAGCAAGTTAACGTGAAGCTTTTTTCCTATCTGTTCCCTCAGGGCACACCAAGTATGAGGAACCAGAATGACCTGCAAGGAAAGACGCATCACATGATTATTCATTATGTCATTTCCATTCTTCCATTTCCCCTTTTAATGAAGATATATCATGAATCTCTAGCTGAAGTGCAGAGCCATGCCTCATGACAACTTATGGTACATAGTAGGAAAGACATTCCCTGAATATCATCACTGAACAGAATTGAATTTCTTTCAGAAAGTAGTCACAGTTCAGATAATAATTTTATACATTATTGTTTCATAAATACACGGAATGGAATCCTCCAAGCCAACCGATACCGGCACACTAGGACTAGATGAATGTTTGTATACCAGAAATCAAGGCATAGTTATGCATTATATAGTACGTTGACTGTATAGAGACAGACGATGTTTTGTTTCATTTTTGTTTCCATGCTCCCATCAACACAATTTAGATCATTTAGGAGGCAGAGTCCCAACCCTGTCTATTTTAAGGCCAATCAAGGCGCTGAGAGGTTATCCCAGCAGAAAGACCTTGCCTTCCTCGGCTTTTACGATCTGGCCAAAACTTTCAACACAAATTAAGAAAAGTATAACTTTGAGACATCAAAAGTGAAAAACAGTTCCAAAATCTGAAATACTACTACTACACAACAAAGGCAAACAGGGAAACGGCAATCTGAGCTGAAAGCAGTGAAGAGGTCAAAACGATAGCTTTTCCAAAAGCATATATTTTACATGATGTTCAAATTAAATCAGGCTAAAGCAATAATTTATATAATGCATGTGTTAGACAAGTAACAATCCTTCTGCAGTCTGAAGCAGGTGTATCACTAGTATCAGCTCAAAGTGTTAGAGAAGTAAAATCATAAAAATTGTAATTTTTGTGGGACAAATAAAATGCAAATTACATTTTAAAACTATATATATATATTAAAATGACAGCAGAAGAGTCAGTTTGGAATAATCATCAACCAGTAAGTAAGTCAGGCTGAAATCGATACAAAAAACATCAATTCCAGCATGCCTTATAATAATTGAAGTTTGAGTCCAAATAGCCACTTTGTTGTAAATTACGGGCTAACATTATGACTTGATTTTGGCCGTACCCAAGCTAGCATCATGTGGATTAACTGTAGTGTGCTTGCAAAAAGTGAATACTTGTCAACAGTAGATCTATCTCACAGGTACCTCCCCATCACTAGTCTATAAATAATATCTACTATATAATCTATACACAACATTACAAATAGAGTTTTGATGAAATGATGGCAATGAAAACGAAAACATTTTTGACTTGTTTTTAGGCTGATTTGAGTTAGTCTCATTGCGGCAAATCTATGATG
This sequence comes from Aplysia californica, assembly GCF_000002075.1. Classification (NCBI taxonomy): domain Eukaryota; kingdom Metazoa; phylum Mollusca; class Gastropoda; order Aplysiida; family Aplysiidae; genus Aplysia; species Aplysia californica. Next base: position 1,072,559 of record NW_004797306.1, read on the forward strand.
TTTGAGGTTCACTACTGTCAAATTCTCAGAGCTTATTCATGAAACTAGGTGATTGTGATGCTTAAAATGCTACAATATTAAAAGGCCGGCTCTATTTCTCCGAACGCTCTGGAAAATAAACTTGAAACTCTATTTCATCTAATGGTTTTCGTTCTCGAGATTTGTTGACAATTTGCGAATGGAGTGGCGTGCGCGTGTGAGTGGGTAAGTGTTCGTGTGTATATTATAAGTATAGGGTGTGAACGAAGCTTGGGGGCATGGACGGATTTTTTTGTTTAAATGAAGGACTTTAATTTTAGCTTCAGGGGTGCATAGTCTAAACAGCCGTATGCACTGCTCACAGCCGAACGCTCCGTATCCCGGACGCTAGCATGGAGATCATCAGGAGAGAATGCGTTGCTGTTTCGGGTTCTTCCTCTCTACAGCTTTTCTGATGCACAGAGCCCCCTAACCGATGTGAAGTCTCCATGCTAGTTCGACTGTTTTCCTCTGCTGCCAACTCTTAGGATTCATTCCAGCCTGCGTCCTCTCGCTTCAACCAGATCCAGCGACTGGCTTTCTCTACTGTCTCCTGAAGGGAGTTTGTGAGTGCGTTGCTTTTCTTTGCAGTAAGTCCTGCCACTCTCATCCACTTACGGGCGCTTGTTGCTACGAAACCTCTGCATCCTACCTCTACCAGAAAATGGGTAGCTATCCATCCTGCCTCCTCACATTGTTCGACGAGTGTCTCGTAGCGGTTTTCTTTCCGCTCATGAGCAGCGTAGATATTGTCCTCGTGGGGCACCATGAGCTCTACCAAGTGCACCTCTTTATCCTTTTTCTCCCATTACACCAAGTCTGGCTTTTTCGTAGTTGGGATGGGGAAGAATCTCTCAAAGCCTTTTTAAGTCAGCAGCTACCTCCCATGTGCCTCCGCTCTGGTGCTCCATGGCTTCCTTTGCTTTCTTTCTGTTGAGAACCTTGCTTCCTTGCGGAACGAATGCAATCTTGGTGAGTCCATGCTTCTGTAGCTTGGGGGCATATTTTCCTTCTTCCACCTGTTTTGTCGTCATTGTGGTGAGCACTTTCAGCACCTCATTGTGCCTCCAGGTACAGTAGTCTCCGCCTAAACGCACGGTGCTCGGGAGGGCTTCTTAGCTTGTGTTTATACAGAGCGTGCGTTTACATGAACCTTTGCAAAGGGAGGAAGAGACGCAGTCATCTCATTGCCTTATAATTTATTACTCTCGTGACCTCCCTTGGAGGAGGGGGTCATTTTAGAAGATATGTGACGACATGTGGCTGTTTTGTGAAGGACTCCCCGACAGGGGTTAAGAATACAAAGGCGTTGAATTGGGGGGGGGGGGGGGGGGGGACCAAACTCAATGTAATGAAATTGCACTATAAACGTCGGGAACAGACAGCCTTTAGCTAAGAGGAAACTGTTGGTTATAGTCATAGAGACAACGGACCAACCACGTGGCTTTCCAGTTTCCAAGCGACCACCCCCGACCGTAAATAATTTATGCAGAATCATCCTCGAGAAACATTTTCTCTTGAGATTCGTTGAACAAGTACGTAAGTTCTTCGAGCGCAGCTTATTAGGCTTACTTGGCTAATCTTTAATCCTCTATAGAGGCCTGCCTACTGTTTTATGGCATTTACGCAGGTCGCGCATCAGGCCTAGATCTTGATCTAACTAAACATTACACGCAGTCACTCAAACTCAAACACCAGAGTCAGAAACTTTCTCTCAAAGATACATTTCCAGTGACCAATCAAAAAACATTTCAGTCCCCCCCAATCCCCCCCCTCCCCCAACATTTAACCGACCAGCCCTAGATCAAGACCTGCGTCAGTGGAAAGTAGGGTGTGTAAACGCTGTCCATCACTCTGTTTGTACGGCGTGAGGGGCACTCTCACCAAATATCTGGTTTTCTAGTAAATTCTAGGCTTGTGTTATGCAGGCAGTGCAGGTTGTCGTGAAAATTTCCCCTTGCCAAACTTAACTTGTCGGCGTGTTTCGCAGATCGGAGTGTGCGTTTAGAGGGAGTGACCGTACGTTTGTAGGTCTAAATATAATTTTTAAAAACGTCAGATGACGAAAGCGTGCGTTTGAGCGGAGCATGCGTTTGAGCGGAGCATGCGTTTGAGCGGAGCGTGCGTTTAGGCGGAGACTACTGTATATCTGTTAAGAGCCAGGTTGCAGTTTGACAAAATATGCTTCATGGTTCCTAGCTTACCGCATCTACATTTTTGTCCTCCTGTAACCTTCCATCTGACAAGGTTCACCGCGGAAGGCAAAACGTCATACATCCTTTTAACGCTTAGGTCATTGTCCATTGAATCCGTCCTTGTGGATCCATCCTCTACTCCCCCCTCTCGGTGGATCCTAGGGCTGTCTTTTCTTGTGGTAGACGTAACTTATACTTACAGTGACCTGGGTAGTTAGCCTCTGCCACTGTCTGTCTTTCCCGACATCCTCGGTCTTTCTCGATGTCCACCCGTCACTCCGGGTTGCCGTCCCGTCTTTCCAGGATGTCCGTAGCATACACCTGCTACTGGTACTAAACAGTCTTTACAGCAAAATAGGTTACTGCCGAGCAGTCCTGTTTTCTCGAAGTACCTTTTGAAGGCATTTTCAAATGAGAAGCAGTCCGGGAACGTTGTCCCAACCACAACTGAAGTGTATCTGAATATATTCAGACATTTAAAAATTTCTAGATATAGACTCTAGCTCTAGAAATTGAATTCAATGCCAAAAATGCTTTTTTTTTCCCCCAGTCCTCGCAGAATGGCAGAACAATCGAAGAATGATGCCTAAATCTCGCAACAAAAAAATCTCGAGAACGGAAACCGTTCGGAGAAATAGAGACCAAGTTTATTTTCCCAAGGAAAGTGGCTATTCTCACCCACCCGGAAGTTCTCGCAAGATCTACTCCTCCCCTCTTCTCTCTCTCTGTCTCTTTCTGAATACTGTCTATCGGTGTGGACCATCAAATTGACCAAAACAAAGTTTAAAAATGATGTTAAAACACAAAAGTAAATTAATTTGGTTGTCTACAAAGATGCTACGGCTATTTAACTTTTCGAATCGAGCCGAACTACGCGGGTCGCCATTTTGTTTTGCCTGGAAGTTCTCGCGCTACTCCTCTCTCTCTCTCTCTCTTTCTCTCTCTCTCTCTCCACAGCCCACAGACAAAATTGTACGCTTTTAGTAGGCTACAGTTGTAATGGAACGTTTGTTCACGGCACAGAATACTACAATTTTTCTGTTATCACAGTGTAGAATTCTACGCAAAATTTGTTGGCCTAGATCTAGGCTATAACGGTGAACGTGCACCGGGTGAGAATAGCCAAAAGACTCACCTGCACTATTCTCACCCCGGGTGAGAATAGAGGTGGCCTTTCCCAAGCGTTCGGAGGAATAGTCACTTCGATATTAAAAAGTAAAGCCCAACGCTGTCCCGGATCCGATCTGGACATTGGGGATTGCCTTGTAGTAAGACTTTACTTTAACTTCCTCTGCCATTGCCAATTGCGGTAGGGTGGCTACAATATTAACTCTTTCCGGATGTATCGCCAATAGGCCTATGTCTGCGTGAGTCCACACCCTTTGTAGACGTATCGCCGCCGATATACATCGGCTGTGATAGGGTGCCTCAGTATTGTTTCGTTTTAAAACGATCCTTCATTTATACAGGGTAGTAAGCTTGATAGAAGAATACCGGACCAGCGGATTGAGATTACTTTTGCCTATCTCTATGTCCTATGATTTCCCCCAGTCTTGGTAAGATTGAAGAATACCGGACCAGCAGACTGACTTTGCCTGTCTCAACCTCAGGCCTTAGGAATTAATTATTTTCCCCAGTTTTTAATACGAAAGTGGCTATTCTCACCCGCCCGGAAGTTCTAGCAAGATAAACTCCTCCCCTCTTCTCTCTCTCTTTGTCTCTTTCTGAATACTGTCTATCGGTGTGGACCATCAAATTGACCAAAACAAAGTTAAAAAATGATGTTAAAACACAAAAGTAAATTAATTTGGTTGTCTACAAAGATGCTACGGCTATTTAACTTTTCGAATCGAGCCGAACTACGCGGGTCGCCATTTTGTAAATTGCCCGGAAATTCTCGCGCTACTCCTCTCTCTCTTTCTCTCTCTCTCTCTCCACTGCCCACAGACAAAATTGTACGCTTTTAGTAGGCTACAGTTGTAATGGAACGTTTGTTCACGGCACAGAATTCTACAATTTTTCTGTTTATCACAGTGTAGAATTCTGTGGTTTAGGGTGAACGCAAAATTTGGTGAACGCGCACCGGGTGAGAATAGCCACAAGACTCGCCTGCACTATTCTCACTCCGGGTGAGAATAGAGGTGGCCTTTTAATACACCTCTCAATAGTGAATCTCGGACCTGTAGAACTATTCATTACAATTTTGTCAGGGGGGAGACCCCCCTGAACCCCCCCCCCCCCCCCATTCCCTCCTCCACCCCAACTACCCACCCCACATTATCATTAGATCTAGAGATATAGATTTAGATTGGTTCGGTATTCTTCAATCTTCCCCAGTAATTGTCTCAATTAAGAATCTTGGACAGATCTATTCATTTAAAAGTTTGTCGGGGGGGCCCCCCCCCCCCCCCTCCCTTCTTTCCTCCTCCGAACCCCCGTTCTTGCGCGATAGGCCTAGATCTAGATATCTAAATCTCCCCAGATCTTCTAGATCTAATCTAGATCTAGATCATGGAATAATCTTGAAGAAGAATTCAATCAACTAGAAGAAATCTAGATTCTAAACAGAAATTATAATTTCCAAACCTGTCCATTAGAACTGCTGCCATTTTTGAAAACGGTGATCCTCATGCTTCGCGCTCAACAGTACTCAACTTGATCACTGAACCAAGAAGACTAACTGTAGTCTAGTAATGCTGGCCCTCAGTATCCAGCTCTGGGCTTGAAAAATTATTATTTTCTCACACCACAAAACGACTTAGCCTTCAAGATCTAATCTAGATCTAGGTCTATATCATGTCATCTTGGTTTTTCACACTTAGCAAACCCCGGCTCTTGTCAATGTCCATTCAGATTCCCTGAGTCTGACCTGAAACCGAAGTCCGAAACGATGTTTACTGCCCTTTTTAGCTTTTGAGAGTGTTGGACTGTTGGTTGGCTAGGCCTTGTTCGCTCGCGGCGAGTCAGTGGCCAGCCAGTTCCTCCCTTTGCAACCTCCTTTTCATTGATCTAGTAGTCGAGTCTTACATATTTGAGTACTCGATATCTGTCACGACCATCTATGTATGGAGATCCGGTTCCCGGGAAGCGGTCTGCTGTGTCGACAAGAAGCTCTAAAGTTTTTTGGCAAAACATGTAATGTTTGTGACAAGGGGAAAAGGAGTACATGAAAAATGTTGTGATGCTAATATCAACAATATTAACTTTTGCTTTGTAGTAATGGTTTTTTGAAATACTCTCTTTCATTTAAAACCAATAGCCTATACAGTATAGCACTGATAGCTAGAATTCCTCGGGACCGGCCTAGATAGTTCGAGGAATGTCTTAAACAAAAGTAAAGAAGAAAAGAAAAGAAAAACGGGACCGCAGGCACAGTTCGACGGATGCGCGTTATCGAGTCTTCTGTGTTCGACCTATCCGTGTCATACTGTAAAACAAGGACGTGACTTTGGGTGCGTTGTAATTATAAATAAGAGGGTGGGGCTTGCCTTGTCCAAACGAGATTGCAGATTATAAAGGATACACAATGCTTGAAAAGCCGGTGAAACACGCATATACAAAAAAACAAAAGTAAAAATAATAATAGATGTTAAAATATTACAATCTTGTTAAGTGACAATGCACCAGGTTTTACCGCAGGAAAATAGACTCTCATATGCGCGCCTTTATACATGTACAATATGATTTGTGTCCTTCGATGTTTATAGATAAATTTGCTGGTGACTTTTTGGTTGAACGATGCATCCTTCATGATGAACCATTCAAGATTAAAATGTCTCTTTTGCTTTCCACCCACAACAGGATGCGAAATTATGCTGTCTGGTGGGGTCTCAGTCTCTAAAAAAAAAGGCGAGCAAATTTTCAAAAAAGTAGTCTACACGATACAATGCTGCATTGAAGAACAAACATAAGATTCCAGTTTAAAACAACCTCAAAGCGCTGATACAACAACTAAAAGCGCTCGCTCATTATTTGTTTGATATCCACACACAGAACACGGGTGTACACAGTACACAAGTAACAGGCTCAAAACTTCATTCAAGTGCAGGCCCTACAAGTACACACAACAATCTAAGCGCACTGACATTATCTCTTAACTCTACAGAAAACACACAGAGCCGGGGGGGGGGGGTGGAAGGGGGGGGGGGCACGGAGGACGTGCTCAGTCTACACTTTGGTCTTGAGCTGTGAAGGTGTGCAAACTAGGTCAAGAGCAAAGAATTGTACACTAAGTGTAGAATTCTGTGGTAAAAAATCAAGCCATGCCTATTATAGGCACGTCCCACAGCGCGGCTTCAGCCCCCGCGACTAATAGAACCGTCAGTTTCTTTGCCTCGGCCGTGAGCTTTGCAAGGTCCGTATCTCAGTTATTTTCAGTGAGTGGGAACTTCAGCGGTGGAGCTTAAGGGACATACCAATGAAAATTCATTCTTCCCGACGGAAGAAGCTCCTGATTGGATGAAGCTACAGTACTAGTCGGGGTAAATAGAATAATTAGTAGTAGGCTACCTTAAACACACAGTGTTGTTTGGTTAATTTATATATTTTCTTAATGGGCATAAATATTTGCAACACCTTTGTGAACGTTTATGAAAAATCTAAACATATTTGCAAGTGTTTTATAAATGAGGTTGAAAATTATTGTATTTAATACTCGACTATGAATCCATACCATCCGACAATTTTGGGACGTTTAAATTTGAAGGAAAAGTACAGATTGAACATGTGAAAACTTCATTATGATGATTATGTGAGGGCCGCTGAGTGTACAGCGTCATAACAGGTTACGTGGCCTATGCCTCCCTTGACCAAATGAAAAACTGTGTTGGTCATGTGGATAGTATTGCTACTTTCATTTTCTGGTGCAAGAGCTGAACGGCGAAGAAAATATTTTAATGAGCCGACACCCCCTGAATTTCTCGGAGAGAAAGAAAAATGCATAACATTATATTCACATGGATAGAATGAATGCAGCCAACGTTCCTATCACTCAGTCACACAGCAAGGGGCACCATTGGCGGATGTTGAATCCTTCACGTACCTGGGAAGTGTCATTAACAAGGCAGGGAGAACTGACGAAGACATCAAGGTCAGAATCCAAAAGGCAAGAGCAGCATTCATCATTCTCCGGAATGATATATGGATGTGTGATCTAAGGAACTGGGATTGAACACCAAGCTGAGGATCTTCAAAACAAACGTGAAGACTGTTCTACTGTACGGTTCAGAGACATGGAGGCTCACAGCATCAGCAGCAAGGAAACTGCAGAGCTTCGTAAATAGATGCCTCGAAGGATAGTGGGGATCAAGTGGTACGACCGAGTCACTAATGCTCAACTGTGGGAAAAAACAAGCCAAAGGCCAGTATAGGAAGACATACAGGGGAAGAAATGGAAACGGATTGGACACACCCTGAGGAGACCCCCGACAAGCATCATTAGTCGGGCTTTAACTTGGAACCCACAAGGAAAAAGTAAAAAAGGGAAGACCAAAGATGATATGGAGGCGAGCGGTACAAGCGGAAATTGAAAAAGCGAGGACATCATGGAAACAGATAGAAAAGGATACCCAGGACAGCCTTCGCTGGAGTAATGCTGTTGATGGCCTGTGCTCCACTGGGAGTTAAAAAGGGCAAGAGAGAGAGAGCTAGAGAGAGAGAGAGAGAGAGAGAGAGAGAGAGTTATTCGAATAATATTATTATTTTCCGACCACCAAATGCTCGATACTGAGATCGGTGTCAAACTGAAATAATCGTAGTCGCGCACGATGCGTGTCTATTTTTAGCAGAATGGCCCTTTTCTATTTATAGCATTGCACTGATGTCAATGGGCCTTCGGCCTTCGGGGTGTAAATCCATAATACTATACCTACAACCCTGGCAACAATACCCCCTCTTCTCCCCCTTTTTCTTCTACCCTTTGTGATTTAACATTAATATGACTGCAATTAGAACAGTTTAAACGAGTACCAGTCGATTCATGTCACGTTACGTGCAGCTTTCGCTATTTATTTCTCTGGTGATGCACAGATCTGATTTCAATCAACTTGAGTTTGAGCACGCACGCACACACACACGCACGCACGCACGCACGCACGCACGCACGCTCGTGTGTGACACGTGCGCGCACACAGATATGCCTAATAATATAACTTACCACGACGTACTTAACTTAGAGCCTAATAATGCGCAATTTGTTCTACCCGCTAGATCTAGATCTAGATCCCATTTACGAATTATCCGCTATCATTTTTTAATTTTAAATGAAAATGCAATTGTTTTGAGAGGGGTTTTTGCACAAACCTTCCCAAACAATGGACAGCGCTATTTCCGTTCAATTGTTGAAAAGGGGCGTGTTCTAATTGACCACGCCCACACGATAAAATGTCAACAACATTCGTTGGCAAGAGTGGCTTCCCTTGCCATTCCCACAATCCTTGTACAGTTTGTTGATGTAATGAGTGGAGGAGAGAAGAAAGTTTGTGCTGCATGAATGCCCATGGAAAATCGATAAATTGTTCTGACTGATGGGATTACGGGGAAAGTTTTGTGGGTGCAATATTTGAAATGTCTCTACAAGTTGTTGTGCTCGGTGCTACAAACGTTCCAAACCCTGAAACTTTTGGAAAATGCGATCCTTACGCTGCTCTTGAGTTTCAAGGTAGGTAGATTTCTTCGTCTCTTCACCCGTTCTTCCCGGCGCCGGCTCGGGTGCTCTGCAAGTATTGCTTATTCTCGATGAATTAGAAAGTGAAGCTCCTTGTAAAATTCTGTTACGGTTTATCTTGTCTTGTCATCTTTCAAAATGTTCTCTTTCTTCCGTACACGTTTACACTGTCCCATTCTGTGAAGTTAATCTATATTATTATCTTGTAACATTTATCCACGGAGCCTTTTTATCCTCACCGCTCCTCTTCACCCCACACGGCACCAACTTCTCAGCCGCCGCTGCCGCAGAGTCCTTTCATCGCTGATTTATCGAATACTCACTCTATCAATGAAATGCAGTGTGGGCATTTGTGTTGAAAAGAGTTTGAGCCAAGTTTGATGTTCCCTGATCGTTTTTTGTTTATGTTTTTGGTTTTGGTATAATTTAAAAGTTTCTGGGTCGGCCTATCGTCTTTTCAGGTGCAATGACTTCGGAAAGAATAAAAATCAAATAAAAATGGCACTCTTGCTTCCGGACTCACTGTTAAGACTAAGAGCATGTTGCTGATGAATAATATTATACTCCTGAGTAAACGACACTACTAGACTAGTAATAACAATGGCGTTTGTAATATAAATGAGTAAGATGTAAGTCAGAAGAAAATAGGGAGAATGTTGTTTTCAATTTCTTTGTATAGTTTAGAAACTACAGTGAAGATGTTGAGTGAAATCAATGTTTAAAAAAAAAGTTAATATAGAGAGATAGTAAAGTAAGCAATTTTTTTAGTCTCAAGTATGAAAGTTGGCAAGTGGCATCAGCTGGGCCCTCTATATTGAAAGGAGACTTCCTCAATTGTCCTATGGTTCATTTGTTTCTGAATATTTCTTATGGTGTAAAGATTCTGGACTAAATCCTTACTTTGTCCAAAATAAGCCTTTCCTTTTTATTCATGTTCCTTCCCTTAGTCTCAGCTCCAAGCTCTGGGTTTCACTCCCCTTTCTAAATGGATAATGATCCTCTTAGCCTGTTAGTAGTTTATAAAGATAATAAAATATAAGATCACAATTCATAGATGTTTGATGACATTTAACATTTGTAGACGTGCTTACTTGTACCTCAATCACGAGCTTTCTTATGATTATGAGAAGAAATTTTTTGGACAGTGGAACTGAGGGCTGTGGAATTTTACTTACTGTAAAATTGCTAACGAAGATGTACTTAGTAATAAAACATGCCATGTGCAGTTAAGCATTTTGCTTTATCTTCAGTCCAACTGTTGGTTGCAATTATTTTATTGCTTTTTATGGGCTATGACCGCATACGTAAAAAAAGGGGGATATTTTTTATTTTGTGTTTTTCATTAGATTTTTTCACTCATTAGTTTTAGTGAGGCTATGTACTTAAATGGGAAAAGATCTTAGCATTGTATTCTTATTATGCAGGTATAATGGTTTTCTTATGCATGATAATCCTTTTTTGCTTCCATCATGAACAGGTCTGCGCAAGAAAACAGCTGTTGTCAAAGGGGATATCAATCCACAATGGAATGAGGTGAATATTTTTTGATAACTTGATAGTGTCAACATCTTTCTTCTACTTTCTTTGCTTATTTTTAGGAGTAATATTAAGTTGTGCTTCTGTGTCTGTGTGCTAGATAATGAAAGAGAGAAAG
>NW_004797306.1:1085515-1087321 GCF_000002075.1 Aplysia californica
ACGTCTGTCTGTCTGTCTGTCTGTCTGTCTGTCTGTCTGTCTGTCTGTCTGTCTGTCTGTCTGCCTGCCTGCCTGCCTGTCTGTCCGTCCGTCTGTCTGTCTGTCTGATTCTCTCTACTGTTTTTTTGGTGGGTTTTTTTTAAATTTTGACTGTCCGCCTGACCGCTTTGCTGACCCCCAAAGGACTTTCATTGCCTTGTGGACGGAGTTGACATCTTTTGCGTGCATGACGTTTTTGTTTTGTTTTGTTTTTAAAGGGGAGTTCAATCATGCGGTCTGTTTGCCCCCTTTCTTCCTGCTACAGGTGGACAGTGGGCAACAAATTTCTGATGTCAGTTACGAACGTGAAGATGATAATTTCTGCGCATGTTCTCTCACCCGCAAACACACGCACACTCGCTGGATACGCTCTGACAAATAGACAAGCACATGCACTTTCTCACACATCAGCTTTACAGAAGCATACTTACTTAATTTATATTCACGCCCATATTTACATACTCATACATACACACACACGCACGCACATACGTGTGTGTGTGTATATGTGTGTGTGTGTGTCTGTCTGTGTGTATGTCTGTGCACGCATATGTACTCACAGACCTAGAGAAGGAGAGAGGGGGTGGAGGGAGAGAGAGAGAGAGAGAGAGAGAGAGAGAGAGAGAGAGAGAGAGAGAGATGTTACGAAATGGCCCGGTTTGATTTATAGATTTCCGTGTTGACTCAAGCCATTCCTCTCCGAAAACTTGCCTTTCGTTTGCGTGAAGTCATTGGATTTGTCACAGCTTCACTTCACAGCCTCACTCTTCACTCATGTGCTTAGCATCCCCTCACGAAAGTCACCACTTGGGTGATTGGCGAGTGCTCTGGTGTGGTTTGCTTCTTCTTTTTTATCAAACATTTATCGTCCTTATCTCCCCTTCTTCTTTTTATGTTTGTTACTCTCTTGTAACACCTCTAATCTTCTGGCGCTCATATGACCTTATGCATTTACGAGCGCCGTAAAGCATAATAATATACTAACACTAATACTAACGAAGTCACGACGGTTTAGCAGTATAGCCCATAAGAATTGCCGAAAGTTGGGTGGATGGCTTGTGCCTTGGTGTGGTTTGCTCCTTCTTTCCTATCAAACTCAAACATCTGTTGTCCGTAATATCTCTCCTCCTTCTTCTTTTGTCTTTGTTTTTCTCTTGTAATACCTCTAATCTTCCGCACTTATATGACCTAATTGTTTTGCAAGTACTGTAAAATTCTTACTGAAACAAAGAAAAAGTTGCCTAAGGTTGCTTGTTGTGAAGGTGTAGAGTGTTCGTGGTTAGGTGTCCTTCGTCGCCCCATCTTTCTCCTTCAGATTCGCTTCGTAATGCAATCCGTCTCGTGTACATGTTACTGCACCTTGCCGAATGGAGCTCCAAGCGGTTGATTCATGATATCTACACTTCCTATTAAGATGTTTCAAAGTCAGCCAGCAGAGTTGCACTTTGTTTCTATATTATCTAAAGCCTCACTGCTACCGCTACTACAATTGTCTTCTTGGTCGTTGTCATCACCGTCGTCGTCGTCTGCGTCATCGTCGTCTGCGTCATCGTCATCATTGTCTTCGTCTTTATGATCACCACTGTAGAAAAAGTAGCGTTGAAGTTTGGAGTGGAGACGTGGGTGGTTTTTCAACAGCCTGATATAAACTTTCAGTTTTAAAGTCGTCGTCATGTCGTCTTCCTTCATCATTACCACCACCACCACCACCACCACCACCACCATCATCATCATCATCATCATCATCATCATCATCATCATCATCAT
>NW_004797306.1:1092368-1097535 GCF_000002075.1 Aplysia californica
AATTCAGCATGACTTTCATTGATTTGAGAATGAAGGGGTACATCTGTTATGAGTTGAGACTTGGTTCCTGAATTTAGCCTCTGAAAGCACTATTATTTAGCTACAATAACACGAGGAGCAAGCTCTTCGTCTGTATCTTTGTCATGGTTGTGGTCCCCAGCGAGTGTTTGTGGGCTATCTGAAAACTGTCAAATATTGTCTACCTGTTCTAGATCATGTACTTTTAAAAAATATATTTATTATTATTTTTTTTAAAAATAGTAGTGGGTTTTACGGCGCTCGCAACTGCATAAGTCATATAGTTTTTTTGTAGTTTTTTTTGGATACAATTCTGTACTTTGTGATGTAATATTGCCGTTGATATACAGTGTATCAATTCGCAATAGACTTCATACTCAACTGCATTAACGACAACAGTAACACTGGCGTCTGTATGTAGCGGCTAGGTGCTTCATTGTCCCCCGCAGGAGACCCGAGTTTGATTCCTGAGTGGGGAGAACATTGTTTATCAAGTGTCTCGGTCTTTCTGCTGGGATGTCGTGTTCCTCTCGTCCCATGTTGGCTCTGACAAACAAAGCAATAAACAACTGCAATAACGACAAGAATTACAAAAAGAACAGCGACAACAATAGCAATGACATGGTGTGTCGTTGACGGGTACTCTGGTGTAGTTTTCGCATTCTTTCCTATCTAAATGTGTATAGTCCTAATGTTATCCCCTCCTTCTTTTCTTTGAATGTTGCTCTCTTGTAACACGTCTAATCTTTGGATTTCATATTCTGACCTATCTGTATTGCCAGTGCCATAAAACTCTTACTGAAACAAAACACGAAACAAGCAACGATATGAACTACTGGAGCAACTTTATCGACGTCGTCATCATCATCATCATAATCCACAACATTATATGCATCATCTTTAACATAATAATTCTCCTCCTCCCTCTGATGATCACCACATCCACCACCAGCGCAACCACCAACACCATCACCACAACCACACCATCATCACAACCACACCATCACCACAACCACACCATCATCACAACCACACCATCACCACAACCACACCATCATCACAGCCACACCACCACCATCACCACAGCCACACCACTACCACAAGTATCACAATCACATCCACCAACACCACAATCTCTATTCTTTACTGAGTATTATCTTGTTTCGTGTTATCAGATGTGAATGCGTCGGGCTGACTTGGTCTCCCGTCGTATTCTGAACTTTCTTTTTCGAAACGGGGGTATTTGGTTTCTTTTTTGTTGTAGTTTACAGAGGAATGACGATCGATATTTTTACACTGTTTTGATTTTTAAACTTTTTTTTTCTGTTTAGTTTTGCGTCGCCTCGTTTAGTCCGCTGTGATAAGAATACTGGAGGACCGCATAGGTAGGTCTTACATCCTTGCTTTCCATGTCTGTCTGTCTGTCTGTCTGTCTGTCTGTCTGTCTGTCTGTCTGTCTGTCTGTCTGTCTGTCTGTCTGTCTGTCTGTCTGTCTGTCTGTGTCCCAACACTAAGAAACGTGTCTGTGTGCTTCTCTGCAACTAAAAAACGTACTGCTCCGGTTTTGCCACTGTTAGCCTGTTCTATACCATGCTTGGCTAAAGAAGGTCCTGACGACTCTGGTTCGAATCCTTAAATGGGGGAGTTCTTTGATTTGATTTTTGGAATGTTTCAAGGCTCTCCACCCTATTGGTTCGGTTCTACTAATGGACGTTGAATTAAGAGTTTCTTTGTACATAGTCATCTTTCCCTTTCTCTCTCTCTCTCTCTCTCTCTCTCTCTCTCTCTCTCTCTCTCTCTCTCTTTGTGGGTGGTTGGAGGGTGCTCTGGGTGGTTTGCACCTTCTTTCCTATAAAAATATATCGTCTTTATCTCCCCTCCTTTTTTGTGTTTGTTACTCTCTTGTAACACCTCTAATCTTCGGCTTTTATATAACCTTATTGTGCTTTTAGTGCTGTAAATTTCTTACTAAAACAAAATCTCTCTCTTTCTCTCTCTCCGCCCCCCCCCCTTCTCTCTTTCTCTCTCTCTCTCTCTCTCTCTCTCTCTCTCTCTCTCTCTCTCTCTCTCGCTCTCGCTCTCGCTCTCGCTCTCGCTCTCGCTCTCTCTCTCCCTCCCTCCCTCTCTGTGTGCGTGTGCGGCGTGTGTGAGTATGCATTGTACTCGTCTGTTGTCTGCCATCCGTTGTATTTGTGCACGTGAATGGTTGAAAATCAATTTGTTATTTGATTTATGTTTTTGTTGCCTCTGGGGTTTATCTTTCGTGTGACAGATGTAGTGAACATCTTATAATGATACCTTTACCGCTTAAAGAATTTACAGCACGCTTTGTACGCACCATAAGCTATACTAACGCCAGAACACACACAGAAACGGCTTCTTTCCAATGCCTGTGAGTGTGTGTGGGGGGGGGGGGGTTCGTTCTGGTATAGTTTGCCCCTTCTTTACTGCCAGATATCTGTCCCTGTTGTCTCTTCTCCGTCATTTCTGTCTATATCACTCTCTAGTAACACCTCTAATTTCCCCACTTATTTGATTTGATCTGTTTGTGTTGCGAGGGCCGTGAAACTCTTACTCAAACTAAAACTATACTCGAACGCCAGTGTATCACCCCCAACCCCTCAACCATCTCTCACGTCCCCTTTTACTTGCTTCCAATGTTTCTCACTGATTCTTTTCACCTGTAGATTTTACCCCTTGAACATGTTTTTGTGTATACCCTTGTTAAAGTCTGTATAGCTTTCGCGTTTCTGTGACCCTACATTGAATGCCCGCGGCGCTCACTCGTCTCGACAGTGTTGAAAAATGCTTTCTGTAGAAAAGCGATCAAAAGTGCATTCAGGAAAATGCTTTCGGAATTTAGATCTAGTAACCTAAAGAGAAGTAACTTTGTCTTCATGTCTTGTTCATAATAGAGGATATCCCGAGAAGAAAGCTTTTGAGTAGTATCTGAATGCGTCACGAGACTGCATGGTTGACTCGCTCTAAACACGCACATGACACATATTTGTTCACCTGTTGCGAGTAGCTGGATGCTATGAGTGTTATTTGAGATGCGATTTTAAGGGTCTGGCTGTTTGCTTTTTGTGACGCTATCGGGTCTATTTTGACTTTGTGGGGGTGAATAGGATATTATAGAATGTAGAGATTTTTTCGAGGCCCTCCCAATTTTGCTAAGTTTGCATTACAACTGCGGTTGCCCCTTTGGCCTGTTTTTTTTTTTGGTGTGTGAGTCTTTAACTGTTTGGCACAGGGTAATTTGATGTCACACGTTTAGGGACTGCTTCAACTTTTCCACAGTGACATATTATTTCATGTCTTATTCAAAGTGACTGGGTGTTTTACACCCGCACCCTCTGATATAGAGAAATATTGAGATAGGTTTCAAACCTAGTGGCTGGTTGGGTTACACCCGTACACCCTAAATGAATAGCAGTTTGTATTGTGGTTGGTGAGTTGAATTAGAATATATTAAGACGTTAATAAGCCTTAGCAGTAGCAGCAACTGCAAAATTATCAACCACAGTAGCAGCAACACCTGCAGTAATTAATAAAGCACCAACTAATGATAATGCTGCTGTAAAAAACAACAACATCAACAACAACAAGTACAACAACAGCAACAGCTGCAACACCAACGATAATTAATAATACACCAACTACTATAATACTGGCAGCTGTTGCTAATATGAATATATGTGACTCCTTGTATGTTTTACTATACAAATATATATATATATAATTTGGCCTTTTACACTTTCCTTACATAATGTTTTTCCGGACCAACCGTTCTGGGTCTTATAGCAGGGTTGCAAGTCTGTTCTTTCCAACGTTTGCTTGAAATACGTGTTCGTCGAACAGCTCGAATTTTGGCTTCGGCCCGTTCACACACATCCAATTAGTTGACTGAATGTGAACGGAATCTTGCAGTCAAGTTAGACGACATAGTCGGAGTAGAGTTATCGACCTTGCTGGACCTGGAGAGACGTTGTGACTTCGGGGATGGAAGAGGGAAACATCAGACGATGGATGTCTGCCCGGGGGGTATCGGAGGCCGCAGATAGCTCAGTTGCGACACAGAGGTATTCCACACCGTCTACTCATGGTTAACATTTTGTTTTCTTTTCTTTCCTTTCACACCAGTTCATCGAGACGAAAAGGGCAGAGCTATTTTTGGGTGATGAGGAAGAGGGAACTTCGTACTTTAATTTTAGAAATCAAATTAACGACAGAATTTAGTCTTGCTTTGCTGCCTTTTCAGATTTAGGTTTTGCAGAGGGATACAACATCCCAGCAGAAAGACCGAAATATTCGATAAAAATCCACCCTACTCGGGAATCGAACTCGGGTCTCTTGCGTTAAGCGAAGTGGCTAATCGCTGCACCACAGACATCGGTATTGTATGTTGTTCAGAAGAATTAGCGGACTCAAATGTGTCCTGAAAAGCAAACAACCTCGTGAGGTGGTGTGCTATGTAACGCTCACAGGATCCAGCTACCCGAAACAGGTGACTAGGTAAGTGTCGAGAGCACGAGCCCTTTTTGAAGCTAGTCGGCCATGCAGTCTTGTGACACATTCACCTTTTACCTTACCACACGATTGTCTGTTATGAACCACATTCTGGATAAAGGTTTTTCTTCGGCATACACTGTTAATTAAGTTGGTACCGTACTGCTCAACAGATCAAATGACGTTGGTTCGAGTCTCCAGTGGGGTGTTTTAAACTTAAATTATTTTTAGGGGAGTGTTCAAGGCTCTTCGCCAATTTTGCTCGGTTTTGTTGGAGATGGATATCAAATTAGGAGGTCCTGCTTCTGAAATGACCATACAGGGTATAAAGGGGCGTTGAACCTCTGGAATAACCGATTCTGTTTCCCAGATTTGTCTCTGTGTTCCTCAACCGCTATCCACAAAGTTGCAGTCATTTTTGGGCGTTTTTTTGTGTGGGGTCACGGGGAGAAGAGGGTTTCTGTTTACTGAACGCTGTGTTTCTCTTTATGTCTAGGCACGGTTGTTATTGAGGTATGATGTTACATTCGTGCAGGATTCGACTGAGTGTTTCTTACCCGCCTACATGTAAGGAGTTTTTCATCTGGAAGCGCGAACGAGAGAGAGAGAGAGAGAGAGAGAGAGAGAGAGAGAGAGAGAG
>NW_004797306.1:1098280-1100239 GCF_000002075.1 Aplysia californica
ACCCACCCACCCACCCACACACACACTCACACTCACACACACTCACGGCACACACACACACACACACACACATACACACACGCACACAAACACAGTCACAAACACACTGACACACACAAACACACAAGACAAGCACACACACACACGCGTATACGCACACGTTTTCGTTTCAGGGCATTTTTTTTTAAATCTAAGAAACGCAGATGGAAGTATTAAACAAGACTCCATTCAGCGCCTTCCTTTGGCACAAAAGAAGTGTTTGACTCGGGAAGAGTGCGCGACATAATTAGCGCAGCGCGCTGTACTTTCAGTGGCCTTACAGTAAGTTACACTTCATAAAAGGTTACAAGTTTACAAGCACTATAAATTTTGGCCTCTCGGGAAAGCCCCATCTGGTTTATTCAGCACGTAAAATTATTAGGGAGTAAAATAAGGTGGAATAGAATGGACTGATAACATGAAATTGAATAGACTGTACAATGTAATATAATGGAATGAATCAAATGAAATAGAAAGGAATGAATCAAATTTATTAAAATGAATAAAAGGAAATAAGATTTTTCTTTAAAGACAGGATTGAACAATGCAACAACGAGTAATGAAGAAGCCAAGACTGTTTCCCAACGACCTGTTGCTGGTCTTTTTTAAAAGCCTCTGCTCCATTTTCCACAACACTACAGTCTATCGATCGAGAGACGATCTCTTCAGGAATCTCACTTTTTTCTTTTCCACCCTTTCGTCCTCGGTCCCGATCTTGTCCTTCCTCTTCCCTCCCTCCTCCCCCCTCCCCCCAACTATTCTGTCGTCCTCCTCTTGTCCCTCACGACAGCGTCTGCTTCATTGTGTGACCGCACGGTTTCCTGCCGTTTTCGCATGAACGTAACTATCTTCATTACAAGTCACATCAAGACGTTAGAATATATACCATCGAGTCTACTGATTAATAATGTTTCGGGTTTGTAAAAAAAAATTCCTCTTATATTTCACCCTTACTTTTGCAGGCTCTGGGTTGAAGGGTTTGGTGTTTATTTTGAGACCCCCCCCCCCCTTCCTCCTCGGGGATTTTTCAGAGGCAAGACTCAGACAGTGAATAATGTCTGTCCGTGAGGGAATGAAGCTTTGAGAAAAATCAATTATCGGCAGTGATCAATATCAGGGGAAACTGTCTGGGCCCAGAATCTGACCGAAGTTCTTTATTAAAGGGGACATTTGTAGTTTTTGAGATATGGCAGCAGGGTGATAGACCCCAGTGTTGTAGGTCGTTGTAGGTTTTCTCTTTTGCCGCTCGTTGTTCGTGGTGTGGTCTGCTTCATGTACGTCTTCTCTTTTTTTAGTTCTATTTCATTGTATTGTCCGTAGCTAGATCATGTCGATGCACGGCTATTAACATAACAACTCGCTCGAAAGTGCAACGTAAATCTCTATGTACCACATAATTATTGTTACATGTGCGATGTAATTATTATGTTACATTGATTGACGTAATTGTGTGTACTACATTATTATGTTTCCTATAAATATGCTTATCTGTGGCATTTACCATGGCTTTTTACATAAAACAAAACCACTGTTTATGTAGGGAATATTGCCAAAGCTAGTCATTCATGTGGAATTTTGGAGTCAGAAGGCTACAGAACGTTATTTGTTTTTTTGGGTTTTTTTGGTTTTTTTTAAAAGATTCCCATAGAGCGTCAACATGCTTAACTGTTCCGTCGCCAGCTTAAGCAACCTGAAAGTGA
The DNA here is from genome assembly GCF_000002075.1 of Aplysia californica. Lineage (NCBI taxonomy): Eukaryota > Metazoa > Mollusca > Gastropoda > Aplysiida > Aplysiidae > Aplysia > Aplysia californica. Next base: position 1,100,020 of record NW_004797306.1, read on the forward strand.
AAGCGTTCTATTTCAAGACTCCTACATAGATGGATGCTCTCCAGAGCAATAGATACATGCCCGAAAGGTCCAGATCTATTGGCCCCAACTTTTGATATAAAAAAAGTTCTTATCCAAAATTTGGCTAGCTTTGCTTGGTGGGAGAAGGAGAGGGAAATATTGAGAGAGAGAGAGAGAGAGAGAGAGAGAGAGAGAGAGAGAGAGAGAGAGAGAGAAAGCG
>NW_004797306.1:1101817-1103819 GCF_000002075.1 Aplysia californica
AGAGAGAGAGAGAGAGAGAGAGAGAGAGAGAGAGAGAGAGAGTCAGAGAGAGAGAGAGAGAGAATTGATAATTTATTTTTTTGTTTTTGGATTACCATTTTGTTATTCTTGGTCTGTCTTTCTGTTTCAACAAGTGTGTCCTCTCATCTCTTGTGTTGTCCTTTTTTGTCTTTAGTGTCTCTTACTGGAGTCTGTAGACGACCCTATCGAGTAGCTTGATCTTTCTGCTGGGATGTTGAATCCCTCTCAGCACGGATTGGCCTTGACAGGCAGGATCGGAAATCTACTTCCTTATTGATCTAAATTGTCTTGATTGGGGCGTAAAAAATACCTAAATATTTTTTTGGGTTGAATATATTGGAGGTGGGGGAGGGTGTGTGCGTAAAATTCATATTACAGCAATCTTCCTTCCCACAAGTGGCCTGTGGATTGTGGATGCTCTGGTGTGGCAGTAAATCGTTTTGTTTTGTTTGTCCTGATATTTTTTTTTTAAACGAAGTTTTCCTGCTGTGCTGATTCGTTGAGGGCTACAGCTGCACATCGTTCAGTGCGTTTCGACAGTCGAAAAGTTTAATCTTCTGTGAACTGTTATTTTTTTTTCCTTGTGTTGTTTCTGCCTGTCGATCTTGCTTTTTTTTTTTTTCAAGCACTAAACGGCCGCCACTCAAATTTATTATTTTTTAAATGAAAAGATACCCGTTTAAAGTCTCAGCACTAGAAGAATTACCTCACCCCGGGACGGTGATATTGACTGAAGTGTCATTAGGCCATTCTAAAAAAAAAAGGGGGAGGGGCATTTATCGTTCATGCATAGTTACAGAATTGTAAATGGGCTGATTCATCAATGTCACGCTCATAACTGTGCCTGATCTACAACAGGGAAATGCTGCTTTTTCTTTCCTAATCCTTGCTATTGTCATTTCTACTCTACTTCGTTTGTATGTTTGTCACACTCTTGTGACCTACTATTTCCGGGGTGCCTTGATAGTCGAAGCAGACTTTGTGCTGTTGAAGCTAGAGAGGTGAGCAGAGTAAATCTGATTCCCTGTAAGGACTTCTCTTTTGACATCCACCCCTTGGCGCTCATATGACCTTATGCAGTTGCGAGCGCCGTAAAACCTCTACTAAAACTAAAACTAAAGAATAATTACCCGTGGCGTCAGAGTCTTGAATTGGGCTGTCGGACCTGTAATCCGGAGTTGTTATGTTTGGATGTTCGACGCTCAGCTCTGTTCCACCTTGTGTCGTTGGGAACGCCTTGTACGAATTTTCCCATTTATTTAGCTCTGTCCTACCCTGTCGGAAACGGTAGAACAATTCTTAGATCCGACCTCTTAAAAAACCCCACAATGTTGCAAGGGGCGTTAAACATATGTATACCATTTCACCTCACAAAAAATGTTATCAGTTTCTCTTCTATCACTGACATCTCAATCTCCGACCTGTTTGCCGTACACCTACACACGAAATCGGTTTTTGTATCAGGTTAAGTAGACCCATTTCTTAAGCCGCCCGTGCGTGTCAGGTCACAAGTGTATGTAATTCAACAACTACACAGAGGATCAATAGGCCTAATTCTTCATATCTTTCGTAGCGCGAGGCGGTCAATCATGAGATCAGCGTAGTTATGTCGTAGTTTGCGTGAGTTTGCAGAGTTGTTGTTTTTTTTGTTTTTTGTTTTGTTTTTTGCTTCTTGATAATATGGCTGGTCACGATGCCCTGTAGGACTATCTGGATGGACACCATTGTCCTGTTATTTTCGTCGATGTCAATATGTTCATCGAAATTGAAACAGCTTGTGTAAATCTGTCCATCTGAGCACTCATGCTATATTGCCCACTCGAAGTTGCCTTATCGTTTGATGTGAAGGAACAGATAACCATTAAGAAAGAAACAAACATTATTGAGACGTCCTTTGTTGGCCTTTCTTTTTGTGTCGATGGCAGCACGATTATTTTTTTTTTTGGAGGGGGGGTGGTGGGCAGGGGGTAGAGAGATGGGG
>NW_004797306.1:1104999-1106177 GCF_000002075.1 Aplysia californica
CACACACACACACACACACACACACACACACACCAAAAAACGACCGTGTCCTTGAGTAGGCCTATGAAATCGGCATGGTGAAGGAGACAAGAAAGTAGCTTTGCAACCCGGAAGCTTCCAGTTCTGACCCCGCACAACTTCCAATTAAAACTATTTTTTAAAGTCAACAAGTTTCCGTGGTTTTCGGATACATGACCAGCCTTATTTCAGACCGACTTTAAAATGTAGGTGCAACCTCTTACACAACGACATATCTCTGTTCATAATGGACGTTGGACATACCCAAAGGGAATTGTTTTGAAAGTAAGAAAGGGGGGGGGGGTATCGTTTTTTTTTTCATATTTAAAAATCTCACTCCAAAGGTGTAGCACTTATAAAACACACGTCTGTTTTCCCATTGTAATACTTTAAGAACGCGACGGGTCTCTTTTCCCATTGTACTGGTGTAAGATGTGCACCGTATCCCGTGTGTCAATGTCCATGTGTGGGTGGTTGGCGGGTGCTCTGGTGTGATTTGCTCCTTCTTTCCTATCAAATATCTATCGTCCTTATCACTCCTCCTTTTGTGTGTTTGTTACTCTCTTGTAACACCTTTAATCTTCGGCATTTATATGACCATATTGTGTTGCAAGTGCCGTAAAACACTTACTAAAACTAAACTAAACGTCCATGTAAAGTGAGTTGTTGGAGGGCGCCAGTGCAAGTTGCAGGTCCTTCTGTTCTTTCCGACTGTTGTTTCTTCTGTCCGTTTTGCCTTTTCCCCTACACTAAGTTGCTATAATTGTACCTATGCGCGTTTCTTTACTCCAACAAACAACCATGCCGGGCTTGGATGCATACCAAGAGGAAATGTTCTATAGAAGAAGAAGAGAAAAAAATCTTTCCTTGGGTTTGAACCTGAACTTTCCGCTTGTCGGATAAGTATGTGTCCAACTAATTTTATTAAAATTATTAATAACGAAGATTGTTTTGAGTGCTGAGGAGAATCATTGCTCCACTTACTCATCCGTACATGTACAGTTTTGAAGTTTAGAAAATACTATTGAACTTGACGCAGTTCGAATATTAGTGCCAAAGAATCTATTATTTAGGTAATCACCAACTCTAAGGTATCGAATAATCATTACACCCCCTCCCCCCCCCACCCGGCTTATTAATTTTCAGTTTTATTTGCGCGC
>NW_004797306.1:1107457-1108909 GCF_000002075.1 Aplysia californica
TTCTCGTGGCCTAGAGGTTAAGGTGTTCGCCTCTCATTCAAAGTTCCAGGGTTCGAATCCGGGTAGCGACGGAAAAAAATTCTTCTTTAAAATTGTCTCCTTTCACCTCTTTTCCTGCTGTCTCTAGCAATATTCTGTCGTCTGCTTTCGCCTCTACTTTCTACCCCCTCCCCTCACCTCCTTGGCCCCCTCCTGTGGGCTCTTGACTCCTTCTACAGCCTGTCCACTGCTTCTCCTTGGCTCCTTCTTATTGATGTCTTTCAGCCACACCCCTGATCTTTTTATAGAAAAGATCTATTCCTAGCCTTCTCGGACAAGGGCGAAAAAATCTTGGAGGTCCCATGTGCAAATTGCGCACGTTAAAGATCCCTTGGTGGTCAAAAATAAATGAGAGTTGGCTTCGGCTGCCACCAGGCAAAATTCAAAATTTCCTTCCAACTGAAAATGTTAGGTGTGTCCGGTGTGCTCATATGATCTTATATTGTTGCGAGCGCCGTAAAACACTTACCAAAAAACCCCCAAAACAACAATTATATTTTGCCACATAAATATAGTATGTATGTAAGTGAGTGTGTTTGTATTTGCGTGTGTGTGTGTGTGTGTGTGTGTGTGTGTGTGTGTGTGTGTGTGTGTGTGTGTGTGCTTGCGCTTATGCATTTTATGTATGTCTGTATGGCTGTTATGGTTTAGTGAAGACCTTATCATCTTGACAGAAGGCGTCGCTGGAGTTTCACCTCCCGGCTTTTGGCATTTCCACGTATGACATTGACAATATATAATATATATTCCCGCTCTCTTGTAAAAGCGAAGGCCTCTCCGCTCAAGCATTCCAGCGCGTGATAAGCACACAATAGGGTTCTTGTGTCTCTCCCGTGGCCTGCCATGTACGCACTGCTGTAATACTTGGTGGTGGCGAAATGGTGCCGTTAGACGTGTTTGTCTTTATAAATAATATACAGTGCGAATGAGTTGGATCTCTCGCGCCATCTGTCCGGGTTTCTCCCTCTCCCATAACATTTGAGGGATACAAGGTCGAATCAAAATTTAATATTCATCCCTTATGAAATGCCATTTTCATACCTAGCCTTTCTCTTCCACAGTACTCGTAATGTTCATAATGTGAAGTGCCTCTGCGTTGTTTTATGATATAATGAATGTTTGTTTATGTTACCGTTAATCTATAGAGCGGATATGTGTATGTTCATGCCCCCCCACCCCCTAATAAAGTAACCCAAGCAAGTAAACAAACGAAATAAAACTTTCACCCTTCCCCGCACGTTTATTATTCACTCCCCCCTCGCTACCCTCCCCATCTCTGTTCCTCCGTCCACCTTCTATTCGTCCAATGACACCCCTCCCCACCCCGTATCTTTCTTTCATACTCTCTCTATTCTTCATTCTCTCACTCTGTCTCTCTTTCTTACTCTCTCTCTCTCTCTCTCTCTCCACCCC
>NW_004797306.1:1109275-1113045 GCF_000002075.1 Aplysia californica
GAGAGAGAGAGAGAGAGAGAGACTCTATCTTTGTGTGTGGAGGTTGGAGAGAGGACAGGAAAACCCCAGAGCCAAGAAGTGTTTGTTGGGAGCGGTGTCTGAGGCGAGACAAACATAGAGACGTTTGTTCACCCTGGCGCATGCATGTGCGCGTGTTGCACAAGAGCTGATGTGGGTGGTTGGAGGGTGGTCTGGTGTGGTTTGCTCTTTCTTTAAACAAATATTATGTCGTCCTTATATCTCTCCTTTCTTTTCCTTGTGTTTGTTACTCTCTTGTAACAGCGGGTGGTTGGAGGGCGCCACTATAGTAGGCCCTACTTCTTTACTTTTCGTTTGTTGTGTCTCTGTTGATCTTATTTTTCCCCAGCACTAAATAACCGTTATTGTGTCAATGTTCTTCTCTTCACTCAAACAAACACTCTATTTGACACCTATAGTCATCGGCACTTATAAGACCTAATTGTGTTGCACATTCCGTTAATCTCTTACTAAAACAAACAAGAGCCGGTGGTTTGAGGATATCACTTGTGGGTCCCTTGTCTCTCCGTCAAGCTTTAGCGCAAGTTTTAGATCACTGCCAAAAGGTTCCACTGGTTGGTGTTACTTCATTCCTTACCCACTGTTCACTCTGTCTATCTTGCCTTTTCCTAGTACTAATAAATGGTCGTTTTGTGTCGATGCGCTTCTCTGAATCAAATAAATAGCTCTTTGTTACAGATATCGTGTCTCTAGGTTCCTCTTTAACTCTAGCAATAACTAACGTACAGTGCTAGTGCTCGAACGTTGCGTTCTCACTGGATAGCACTGTTCGAGCAGTAGGCACAACGTGAGACAGTGGTGCCATGGTTTATACTCTAGCCGAAAAAATAAGCTATCAAATAAAATAACTAGTCTTAAAATTTCTATGTTTCTTTAAGAATCCACATAAACGTCCCTATTTATTTTTTTTATGACAGAAATCATAACGGTGTTATATTTCCTATTCTGTTAGTGTATACTATAGGTGCATGTGTTTCACGCCCTTATTAACACTGTTAGGCTATTTAAGAGGGGGGACTTCCGAATTTAACTTTCGTTTCCGACAGGGTTTCTTTATGATTTATCACCTGACTATCTAAAACAGTTTTTAACACCCTATGTACCTCCTAGAACGTTCAGATCATCGAGTGACAAAACAACCCCTGTTGAACCTAAAATAAATTACAAATCATATGGCCTACGCCCTTTTTCATATTTTGTCCCATTTGATCGGAATAGGCTTCCAAAAACTATCAGAGAAGCAGAAAATCTAGAAATTTTTAAGAAGAAACTATAAGCATGTCTATTTTCATCATATTTCGATTAGACAGAATCCATCCAAGCTGTAGATCGTCGTGAGTTTGTATGTGCGTATGTACGTATGTGTGTATGTATGTGTGTATCATGTGTGTGTGTGTGTGGTGCGTGCGTGCATGAATATGTGTGTGCACGCGTATATAATACTATGTGCTTTTAAAATTGATTTGTAAATCCTTAACATGTATCATGTTAAGCGCATAGAACATTGCATAAGTGGATATGCGCTATATAAATGCAGTCCATTATTCTTATTCTTTTCTATGACTTCATTGTGTCTTCGAGCGTCGAGTGCCTAAGCACAAAATAAACGTAGATGAGAGAACGTGGAGTTGGTTAGCACTCTAGTGTCTTTTGTTTTTTTCTATAGTTCTATATATCTTTACAATACAAGTTATTTCTGTCGTCTAAAGGCAGAACGATGTAAGTGCTCATTTCATGATTTTTAGACAGACGTGACGAAATTTTGACGTTTATTATTGAGACCAGTCATGAACGTAGCTTTACCGCTTTGTATACTATTATTTCGAATGTTGATACGTCGTTCTTTCTTTGACGCAAGAAGGGTTTGGACAAGACAAGTGTAACAAAGAAATTTTTAGAAAAATTCAATAATGCCATGTATGTCGCTTTGCCTAGGGACGACAGTATAATGATGTGCTTCTTCTCCCCTCCCTTCTCTCTCACCTCCTGCCCTTAAGCAGGAAAATCTTGACGGTGCAACCTCTATAATGTGGAATAAATGCGTCTATATGACTGTCCATCCTGTTTACTTGACATATGCAACACTTACTCAACATGCTCACGATTGTATGGCAGATACTGTTATGTGCACACGATCTGTACGCTTGAGCCGTACTTGTGAAAGCAGGAGAGAGTGAGTTCTGTGCGCTCGTGTAAAAAGGATCAATGGGTGAGATGTCAACGTGGAAAAAAACGCCATAAAGCACTAATCAGTGGCGAGGCTTTTTTGTACGAGTTATGCTTATTTATCTGAGCTATGTGTATCGAGCCTTTTGGAAAAATAACAAGTTTAAGGGCGTGGAGCGATAGAGAAATGGCAGATGCCTTTGCTTGAAAATCATCTTACATCAGAGTTGGGTTTGCGTTGTTTGTTGTTGTTGGTTTTCTTTTTAACCCTCATATACCTGGTATACCTGGAGGTGTCATCTCTGACTCCGAAGTTGGCATGTAATGACCCTCCATCCTTCACGGTCGCCACGGTCGCGAGCGACCGGTGCACATTCTGCTATACCCAGGCCAATCCATGTTTTGATGTTGTCCATTCGTGTTACTCTTTGTCTTCCCCTGTCTCTCCTGCACCACATCCTTCCTTCAAGCACCTCTTTCACCGTTTTTAGTGACCATAGTATTGTACTTAACCTCCGTATTATTGTTACGAAGTCGTCTAGTCCATAGCCATGGGTCTTGCATGTACATTATATAACTTCGTGGGTGGGTGACGGTTGCTCTTGTGTGGTTTGCTCGTTCTTTCCTATCAAACGCATATTGTTTTTTACTCTCCGTCTTTTAAAAAAAATGTTATTGTCTAGTAACACCTCCAATCTTCGGCACTTATATGGCCTAATTGTGTTGCAAGTGTCGTAAAACTTAATGAGACTAAAACTAAAAAGAACAACTTAAGTCTCCTCTCTAAAATAAAGGGGTTGTTTCACTGTACTTATAAATCAGCCACAGATACAGTTTCGGCGTCTGTTTTCTCCTGTAGTTTTATGGCCTGCTTGATACAAACACATCAAATTCTTTCTGAAGACCGAGAACAAAAATAGAGTGTAGAGCCCACTGATTAGCGTACACAGTGCAGAAGCGATGATCAAATTTGCCAAAAATGTGTTGCCCAATTGCGCTAATAGATAGCATGTTGGGTTTTTTTTTTTTGGGGGGGGGGGGTGGTTTGGTTATTTGGTTGTTGTTGTTGGGTTTTTGTAGTGTGTCAGCGTGTGTTTGCACATATTGATAAATTATGACACTGCAATGCGTTTCTGGTTATTATTCTTTGGGTAGGGCATCTGTTATTTTGGGTGTCAACGACACATTTTAATTATTCCAGCTTTTCTCTCCCCTCTCCTCTCTTTCTCCCTCCCCCCCCCATCTCTCCCCCCTCTCTCTCTCTGTCCCTCTCTCTCTCTGTTCGGTCCTTGTATACTCATGCGCAGAACTCGCCGCCATCGAGCATACACTGTGCACGGTGTGTAGAGAAACTTTGCACAAAATAAAAGTGAACCGACGTACTAGCAAAGACCGACACTGTCTTTGGAACAAGTCCGCCCTAAACCTACTGACTCGTACCTGTTGTATAATAATCTGAGTCATCTCAACCCTAGATCCTAGATATTTTAGAGCGAAGCCCATCTCAAAGGTGATCACGTATGTATGTAGATCGAGTCGTCTTTTTAGGGGGCGTGCCCCCCCCC
>NW_004797306.1:1113971-1115724 GCF_000002075.1 Aplysia californica
GAGAGAGAGAGAGAGAGAGAGAGAGAGAGAGAGAGAGAGAGAGAGAGAGAGAGAGAGAGAATACACTGATGTTGGGGGTTCTATCTCTGGCTGCATCTTGTCAGTCGTGCTGCATAATGCTAATTTTTGCATATAACTATAACACTAATAGCGAACACATTTGCACCATCTTGCACGCACCTCTATCTCTTCTCTTTGTTTTGAGCGCTCACTAAGTCCTCAGGGCTCACTCAGCTGTCGGTCGTTACATTAATCATAGTGGAATTTCATTAGTATGTGCTCGCAGATGTACACTGTCTTTTTAAATGCATGGCTATCAGTGGCCGGAATTTATAGTGCGCTGTGACAGCTTATAGAGACAGGCGCGAGACACTGATTTCTGTTGGGTTTTTTTCTGGGTTTATTTTTTTCCTCTTTTTCTTTCGCTCGCGTCTTTTTCTAAAACAAGTTAGCCTAGAATATTTTAGCCTCATCCAAATACATTGTTATGTATTCGTGACATTTTTTCTAAATTCCATGGCATTCATATATATGACATACGAGTTACTTTGTACAACAATAGTCATCTCTAAATCCGTGTCTTTCCTTGAGCCTGTTATTTGTCTGTTTTTGTCTATACCCCCATGTTTTCCTGTGAGTCTATCGTTTGTCTCTGTGTCTGTACATGCAGCCTGAGAGTCTGTCATTTGTCTTTGTTTTTGTCCCTACGTCCGTGTGTTCATGCGAGTTTGTCTTTTGTCTGTTTTTGTCTATACACCCCTGTCTTCCTGTGGGTCTATCATTTGTCTTTTTTTTCTATATGCCCTTGTTTTCCTGTTAGTGTATCGTTTGCATGTGTATTTGTTTGCGTATGCTTCCTGTGAGTATGTTGTTTATCTGTGAGTATGTTGTACGTCCATACTGCCTGTGAGTCTGCCGTTTGTCTCTGTGCCTATACATCCATGTCTTCCTGTGAGTGTGTCGTTTGCGCGTGTGTCTGTACGTCCTTGCTGCTCGTGTGTCAGTTTGTCTGTTCGTCTGTACACCCTTGCTGCTCGTGAGTCAGTGGTTTGTCTGTTCGTCTGTAGTTTGCCTGTTCGTCTGTACGTCCGTGCTGCACGTGAGACTGTAGTTTGCCTGTTCGTCTGTACGTCCTTGCTGCTCGTGAGTCTGTAGTTTGTCTGTTCGTCTGTACACCCTTGCTGCGCGTGAGTCAGTAGTTTGCCTGTTCGTCTGTACACTCTTGCTACTCGCGAGTCTGTAGTTTGTCTATTCATCTATACGTCCTTGCTGCTCGTGAGTCTGTAGTTTGTCTATTCATCTGTACGTCCTTGCTACTCGTGAGTCTGTAGTTTGTCTATTCATCTGTACGTCCTTGCTGCTCGTGAGTCTGTAATTTGCCTATTCATCTGTACGTCCTTGCTGCTCGTGAGTCTGTAGTTTGCCTGTTTGTCTGTACGTCCTTCCTGCTTGTGAGTCTGTGACCCGCACTGCCTATGTACTACAGCCGTTTTGTCGCAGGTGGCATTGTGGTGCTCCATCGATTAATTAGCTTTTGTTCTGTGATAAGCGGCTATTATTGTTATTTATTATGTGTTATCTGTAGCGGTAGCTCTCCGTGACATTTGCTGTGATAGAGTGAACGTGTTGATCTAGGAATTGCCGGAATGTTTTAAAGTTTTATCGTTAGATTACAGTGTGTCATACAACGCTCTATAGTGTCAACGGTGGAGACACAGGAGACCTGAGTTCAATTCCCGTTGGAGGGGGGGAG
>NW_004797306.1:1117547-1119114 GCF_000002075.1 Aplysia californica
GGGGTGCATTTGCGCACTGACATGTCGTAATTGATAACGATTAAGCAACATTTTTCGACGCAATGATACTCCTTAATGTTGGTGAATTTAAATCATCTTTTATCTCGTGTGTCTGATTATGGGGTCGACACTTGCATCTATGGCATACTTCAGATTGGTAAATGTTTCAGTTTGCAATACACTTTAACATGTCAGATGGATATAAATACACAGTCGAAATTGTCTAAGACGGGTCACCTATTGTCGAGGAGAAAAGCGGCCGTCTTATACAGGCGGCTACCTTACACAGTGTCATAATGTTTTTAAAAGCACAAGGGGGGTAACTTGGAAGTGGCAGTTTGTACAATTGATTGTCTAATACTACAGGACATGCCGTTGGAGCAGGTTTAACTGTGTACCAATGGTGACGTGTAACCTTAACATTGTGATGGTTGGAGACATCTCAGTCCAACTGCACAGTGGGTCTACCAAACTGAGGATGACATAAACTGTTAACTGGTCTAGTGGGTTGTTCGTTTGTAGGCTATAGTAGGGTCGTGACGTCTGTTTAAACGCCACTACAAGATGTTTCGAGACCTTCGGAACCCCGCTGTATACTTTTATTGGTTATGTTTGCCTATCACATCACACGGTGTGCCACCCCCCCCTCCCCACCAACCCTTCCCCTCACTTACTTCTCCCACGACCCCAAAGCTTCGGTCCTGTGCCTTAAGGGTTATTGCAATAAATTACTCGTACTGTTTTATTGTGTTGTTTGTTGTTGCTGTTTTTGTTTTATCTTGCAAAATCCCGTCATTTGCAGTCATACCCCTGTACTGAGTGCAACCTTCCAATCGAATTTATTTGATTCCGTCGGGACCACCCAGATTTTCTTTTATGGGTGAGGCAAAGGCTCTGCTATTTCGACACAATTTTGCTGAATTCGACTAAAATTGACTGTAACTTTCAACATCAAACTCGGTTTTTTTCAAGGTCGCGAGTGGCCCTCCAGGAGAGGAAGGAAAGAATCGAGCTGGCCTCCGACTGAATGAAGTGAATGCGATTACAATGTGCATGGGTAAAAGTTCCACTCCCCGTAGGCTTTGTCAATAGGGACCGACGACCAAAATTTCTAAGAATTCCGGTCCGCTTAAATAAACAGGTGGGTTTTAGGGACGAACAAGGTGAGTGGGAAAGGGAAAGGGGGGGGGGGGAGGGCGGGTGTAAATCGTCATCAAATTATGTGAGCATGCAAAGTTGCGCTCAGCCAAACCAAATTATACAGTACACCTGTTTCATCTTCCACTATCTTGTTGCTGCTAGACCTTGATGAAATAAAGACGTCTAGACCAAGTTTGATGACCAGGTGAAGTTTCCTTACTAAGGGGGGAAAAACATTATCGTTTTGACAAGTTTAATGTTTGCTTCCCTATAGTGGTACGCGGGTGGTAAGAAGCCTCCACAAGTAAGTCCTACTTCTTGATTCTCCTGGTTTTAAAAAATATCAGCTAATTTTTTTCATCTGTGTTTCTCTTGTCTAGCACAGAATGGCGGTCATTGTGTCGATGTGCTTCTCTTTTCTGACCCC
>NW_004797306.1:1122270-1123872 GCF_000002075.1 Aplysia californica
CACACACACACACACACACACACACACACACACATATACAGAACACACAGACAGCTTTACATTAGACTAACGTACCCTATACGTTCTTATACCAAAGATAGTACAGCCTACGGTAGGCTGTACTATCTTTGCTTATACTAAGCGCCTAGCTCCAACCCCAACCGCCCCTACCTCAAACCATTTCCCTCGCCCTTCTCTCACCCACGTAATTCTGTAATGTGCCCCGTTGTTTCTGCGTTCCCGAGATGTTTATCACGACAATTAATGCACAGGTCGCGTCCGGACCCGCCCAATGACTACAACCAGTGTCTCTCCAAAACTGTGGATGGTTGGCTGGTGCTCTGAAATAGACAAAAATAACGAAATGAAAGAAAAGAAGTAGATTCTAGGATCTATCGGTGGCGCCCTCCAGCAACTCGCTTCCACGGTCTACATATTCTTTCCTATCAAACATCTTTCGTTCTTATCTCTCCTTCTTCTTTTTCTGTGGTAAAAGCTGGTACCTCTATTCGTTGGCACCTATATGACATAATTTGTGGGTGGTTGGCGGGTGCTCTGGTGTGGTTTGCTCCTTCTTTTCTATAAAAATCTACCTACTCTATCTCCCCTCCTTCTTTTTTGTGTTTGTTACTCTCTTGTAACACTTCTAATCTTCGGCACCTGTATGACCTTATTGTGTTGCAAGTGCCCAAAAACTCTTACTAAAACTAAACCTGACATAATTTTGTTACAAGTGTTGTAAAACTCTACGTAAAACAAGTCTAATTATGAAACACTGAAACTATGTAGACCGTGGAAGCGAGTTGCTGGAGGGCGCCACCGATAGATCCTAGAATCTACTTCTTTTCTTTCATTTCGTTATTTTTGTCTATTTCACTTTTTTTCCCAGCACTAAAAAGTTGTCGTTGTGCAGTAAATGGAAATCTCATCGTAAACGAGACTGGGAAGCATACTAGGCATACCCTCAACTTCCACTTAAATCTAATGTAATTCGCCTCTCTTTAGCTGAAAAGCGGGTTCGTCAGCGGCATAATTCTCCTAAACGTGGTCACATAGTGTGATAAAAATAGTATTCAATTAGACACCTCCGTATTTGTATTGCTCCAAAAGTCTACACTCACCCAGTTTTTCTCAACCGATATAGCGCTTTGTAATTGCCTACGCTAAGCGTGATGAACTAAAATAGGTTTACTGCTTTATAAGTACGCCGTAAAAATGCAAATTGTTTAGTCTATAGTAGTAAGCGAGTACAGTACTTTGTTAAAATTTCAATTGTTGATAGTCCTACTAAATAACGTCAGTCGTTCATCCGTGGAGTGAGTGAAAGTATGCTCATTACATATTTAACTGGTAGTAGCTCTGTCATTTTTTTTCTGAGCATACTATGTACATGTACTTACTCGCTCTAGTAGTTAAAATAACTGCTCATTTACCGGCATCTGTTGTGTAATGGTTAGGCTCTTTGTCCTTACCCGCACATAGTTGGAGTTCGATTCCCTTGTGTAGAAGTCCTCCTCCTCCCCCCTCTCTCTGTCTGTCTGTCTGTCTCTGTCTGTCTGTCTGTCTGTCTGTCTGTCTGTCTGTCTGTCTGTCTGTCTGTCT
>NW_004797306.1:1127134-1133643 GCF_000002075.1 Aplysia californica
AGGAAAGCAGAGGACAAAAATAGATGGCGAGAGCTGGTTTTCAGATGCAGTGGTGCCCCCACGGTTGCCCCAACCACGGGGTAGAAGAAGAAGTCCGCTAAATCGGCTATCTGAGATAGTGGCGTGCTTTTTGGTGTGGTTTTTCTCCTCCTTTCCTATCAAGAATATGTTGTCCTGATAGTTCATCCTTCTATTCTTTTCTTTGTATGTTACTCTCTGCTAACACTTCTAATCTTCGGCACTTATGTGACCTATTTGTTTTGCAACCGAGTGTATTCTAACCGTCGGTCTGATACTTTTTGGGAGCTCTCGTGGCCTAGAGGTTAAGGTGTTGGCCTCTCATTCAAAGGTCCCGGGTTCGAATCCGGGTAGCGACCCCCCAAAAAAAATTCTTCTCTAAAATTGTCTCCTTTCACCTCCTGTCTTGCTCTCTAGCAATGTTCTGTTGTCTGCTTTCATTTCCACTTTCTGCCCCCACCCCTTCGCCTTCTTTGCCCCCTCCTCTGGGCTCCTGACTCTTTCTGCAGCCTTTCTACTGCTACTCCTTGGCTCTTCCTTACTGCTGTCTTTCTGCCACAACCCTGATCTTCTGGTAGGAAAGATCTACACGTAGCCTTCTCGGACAAGGGCGAAAAATTTCGGAGGGCCCGTGTGCAAGTTGCGCACGTTAAAGATCCCTTGGTTGTCTAAAATCGATAAGAGTAGGCTTCGGCCGCCACCCGGGCAAAATTCAAAATTTCCTACCAACTGAAAATATTAGGCGTGTCCCGCGCGCCCATATGACCTTATGCTGTTGCGAGCGCCGTAAAACACTTTACAAAAAAAAAAAAAAGAAGATAATTTTGACCTGCACGTTGCAACTGCATCCTAGAATTTATGTTGTCTAATACAGTAGAACCTGCTCAAGTGGCAGCCTGTCCAAAATAATCACCTGCACAAAGGACTACTTCCCACTCACCCCCTTCTTTTGTTTTTCTTTGTTTACATTGGCACTGTTGAAGACGTCCATGTGGGCGGTTGGCGGGTGCTCTGGTGTTGTTTGCTCCTTCTTTCCTACCAAGCATCTATCGTCCTTATCTCCCCTCCTTCTTTTTTATGTTTGTTACTCTCTTGTCTTCTGGCGCTCATATGACCTTATGCGGTTGCGAGCGCCGTAAAACCTCTACTAAAACTAAACTAAGAAGACCTCCACTTATCTAAGATACTTGCTTTTCTCATCGACATTGATTTGCCCTATTGGACAATTTCGACTGAATTTCTTTTGTGTTTTCCACAGACAACTTGGAACTGCGAAGGTAGCTCTCAGAGAGTTTGTCAGTGGGGGATCTCGGGAGTTGGAAGCGCCATTGATTGACTCCAATAAGCGACAACAACAAGTGAGTTGAACGTCTTTTGCTAGCATTTTGAAGCAGCCCTTGACACTCCTTTGTATATCAACATGTATGCTGTATTTTCAAAGCCGTTTCGATAAACCCGTGTCTGTTTAGAGAATACAAGTAGCCTTCTAAGAATATAGGATTTCGCCACGAGCCAGAAATGCATTGTGTGCGAAAAAAAGAGTACTCATAATATATAAACTTCTGATCAGACTCGTCACAAATTATCGTAGTGAACATAATTTAATAAGGGGCAGCAAGAGAGAGGCGTGCAACCGGCGTCTATAGTGTCGTGATTAGCCGCTTTGCTGTCGCACGCAGAAGACCTGACTTTGGTTTCCATGTGGGCAGGTTGCATTTCTCTCAGCACGAGGTGACCCTGACAAACAGGGTAGAAGCCCACTCCTTACTGATCTAAATACTATGATGTAGTGTCAATCAGGGCGTAACACAGCTAAATTGAAAAAAAATAATAGAGACACAGAGTATGGAAACTACATAGTGGTTACGTAGAAAACTAAATTAGTGTCACTGATATGAGATAAACCTGCGGATGAAATACATATTAAACAAGACAATCAGAAAATGGGTTACAATGGGACATAAAAGGCGTAATCAGCAGGTAAAATCCCCCCCTCCCCCCCTCCTTAAACTGGCCATTGAAATTTAAGGATTATGATCGAATGGTCAACACATCTAAGACGTTATTGTATTTTCACTGAGCTCAATTGTACATTGTACCGCCCACGTTTGGCAAGTGGTCCTTGCCTTATCAAAGATTGTGCCGTCAATTGGTCTTCCATATCAGAAGGGTTATCAGAAACGGCACATACTTACCATACGCGCCAGTGTGTAATCACTTTTTTAGATGTGTGGCCTCTCTTTGGTATTGCCAATTACTAATGTGTTCAAGCATTTCTTATTTGCTGCGCGTCTGTTGACCTATGGCGTGTTTGTGTGCGTGTGTATGCTTAGTTCGTTCACACCCAAATTTTACTCGTTAAAATGAGTTCTTCTGAACCTGATGAGGTTCAACCTGATGAGGATCAACTTGGTGAGGTTGAACCTGATGAGGTACGTATATTTAGAATTCCTTCAATGCCGATGCTTTTAATTCTTTGTTTTTATGTGTACATTGTATGGACATTTCTCATATTCTCCCTTGTCCCAATATTTTTTGCCACCTCACTATTTTAAAAAAAAGGTATATCTACCCCCCCTCCCCCCACCTCCAAACCACATAGTATAGATCATTTAGGAAGCGGGCTTCAACCCTGCCTATCAGGGTCAACCCGGGCTGAGAGGGTTATACCATGTCAGCAGAAAGACCGGGATACTCGATAAAAATTCATCGAACTCGGGTCTCCTGCATAACCGCGAGACCACAGACGCCGGCCACCCCACAGTGCCCTTTTCTTTTCATTAAAGTTTTGACTGAAAAAAAAATAGTGTCGAGAACTGTCTGCTTCAAACGCAAAAAAAAAACACCTGTGACGAAAAGAACAATAATTAACAACGGCAAACTTCCTCCAAAAATTAATACTGCAGAGCTAAAACAGCTCTTTTCTGAAAACATAAAGGGTGTTGAATTTCAGAACACCTGCCTCTAGCTTTGAATAATAAGATTGTTTGCAAGACGTAGCCCTTGCTTGGTGGGCCGGAGACGTTGCTTCATGTGCTAAAGTTTGTTAGAGCTAGAATCACTGTGGCTCTTTAATTTTAGTAAGAATTTTACGGCACTTGCAACAGACATATATATGCCATACACGTTTCCAAGATCAGACTTGCTACAAAAGGGTAGAATTTGAAAAAAAAACCCAAGGTGGAGAGGGAAGTACGTTAGATGTTTGATAGGAAAGAAGGAGAAATTCTCACCAGAGCACCCGCCAACCGCCCACGATGTGACCCTAATGCCTTCATCTCTTTAACAAGGTTAAGTAAGAATTTTACGGCACTTGCAACACAAAACAAGAAGGTTGTTGGAGGGTGCCACTGGCATGTCCTACTTTACTTTCCCTCTAGTATTATTTTCTGTCTGTTTTACTTTTCCCCAGTACTTAATGACCATTATTGTGTCGATGTGCTTTTCTTTACTCAAGAGAGTTTTTGGAGAGTGCCACTGGTAGGCCCTACTTCTTTGATTTCCCTCTGTTATTCCTGTCTGTCTGTCTTTTCCATGCACTAAATGACGGTTATTGTGTCGATGTGCTCCTCTTTACACAAATGAACTCAAACTATACAACAAGGTCATAATAATATGAGTGCCGAGCCTGTGAATCTGATGCATCCTCGTTCCTGATGTCTTCCCCAGGCGTCCGCTGTCAGGTTGAAGATCACGTGCACACAGCCGGCCGGAGCCGCGGGAGCTGGAGGGAATCAAAATGGCGCAGGTGAGTTCAAAGAAGTCTTTTGTCTTTACCACATCGTCGTCGTCGTAACAAAGTAAATGGTAACATGATTTGTCATCGTCTATATTATGTTCTTTCTACTTCTCCTCCTCACCATCATCATCATCTTTATCACCATAATTGTTAAAACGCAGAGTTAGAAGGGAGAGTCTTGACATCATCATAATCGACGACATCATCATCATCATCATCATCATCATCATTATCATCATCATCATCATCATCATCATCATCATCAAACACTATCCTCTTTATGTCATGAGTTTCTTTTAGACTTCCAAGGTTTGTTCATACAATTGTCTATATAGATACGACTTTAAGATCATCAGCCTCTCTCTAACGACAATTTTTTTCCGTCCTTCCAGGCACAGTCATCGAAGTGGACGGTGAGGACGAGGAGGAGGACGAGGACGAGGTGGACGGCGGTGTGGGCAGCGCGGGCGGTGACCAAGGGGACGGAGCCTCGGGCACCAAGAGCAAGAAAAAGAAGAAAAGAAAGGCCAGGAAACAGCGGCCGGAGCTCTCCACCAAGGCCCAGGACCAGCAGGTCAGTTTAGATGGGCTATGCTATGAGATTTATGCCTATTTTGACTCACAACTTAGGCTCCGGCGTCTGTGGTGTAGCTGTTAGGTGCTTCGCTGACCGCATGCAGATGACAGGAGTTCAATTCCCGAGTGGAGGGAAACATTTTTTATCGAGTATATCAGTCTTTCTGGTTGGATGCTATATCCCTCTCAGTCCGGGTTGGCCCTGACAGGCAGGGTCGTAAGCCCACCTCCTAAATGATCTAAATTGCGGGGGCTTGAAAGCACATATATTAAAAAAACCAAAACAAAAACGTTTTAACACAACTTAAGCTATTGAAGGAAAATACATCCTAGGAATGGGTGGGTTTTTTTTCCTGGAAAAGGGGGGGGGGGGTGCCACGTGTTCCTGGAAAAGGGGGGGGGGGTGCCACGTGTGGATCTTACTTTACTCCTTTACGTTCCTGTGTTATTTTCGTCTGTATCTCACGTTCTTTTTCAACACTTATTGACTGTGGTTGTGTGAATGTGCTTCTCCTTGCTAAAACCAAACGTAGGAAACAAAACCTTTTAAGATATGAGCATTCAAGAAAAAGAATTCGTGCACAAACGATTAAGTATGAGTAACAGAAATATCACAGTTTCTCCGCGTACGGGTGTCTTCATCAACATAAATATCGTCAATGAGCGCCTTCTCGTTAGAGTTGCTTTGGTGAACTCTGTATTCTAGTGGTTCGGCTACAGGGCTCGTAGTCGTGAGGATGCAGGTTCAGGGGTTTGAGCCCGACGTTGTGTCCTTGAGAAAGGCACTTTACACGAATTTTTCTTACTTCACCCAGGTGTGATCGAATTACCTAATGTATTTATGTCACGTTTGGGTCCAGGTTTCCAGGTTTCAGTTTCGTGGTGAAATACCCATGAGATCCAACTTTGTTTTCTGTCTATGCATTTATTCCTGGGAGGTAAAAGCTATCTAGTTGTACCGGAAAACATAAAGTGGAAGTGCTGTTTGATCGATCAGATTTCTAGCTGGCCCATGTGATGAGGAATGAGTTCAAGTCTCGTATTGTTTCGGAAAAAAGCACATTGGTCCCGAAGCTGCGTTTATTCCTTGACGTGGAAGTTGAAGGCCTTCATCACCACTGTCTTTCTCACCCTGCATCAGGGTATAGGCCACAACCAAACACGTTCCACCTTTCCCTATCCTGGGCAATATATTATTGCAATATATGGCAATATAATATTTCTTGCTATTATTTCCTGTTTTCGCACTTTTCTGTACATCATTCTGTGTGACTCTTCTCCGGTTCCATGCAGCTTACTCTTTGGTCTCTTTCCCTGTGGATTTTAATCCAACACTTTCCTTGATGTGCAGCTGTCTGTCTTCCTGAGGTCTAACCCATCGCATAATTGAAGGCCCTAGTGGTTGAATAACGCCCATAAACTCCCATGCTCCAACGCACCCATGTATTTACTTGTTCGCAAAGGGTGCGGTTTTGTGAAGAGGGCGCCGCTAGATTTTGAGGATGCTTTTTTATTGACTCAGACTCAAAGAGAGGAGTGAACTATCATATTATGTACTATCATTGATTAGCACTCTTTACTTTCCCACAGATCATAGTGTCTTCATAGGATCTTGTATGTTGTAGAGTGTGAAATCACTGCAAAGAAAAGAAAAAATCTTAAAATCATCCTCTTACATCCAGTTTATATGACTGTGAGTCTGTTTTCCAGGTGTATGTGTGTGTGTGTGGGGGGGGGGGGGGTGTTGGTAAAGGTCGCCCCTGGAACTTTGTCGGCGTATAAGTATCGTGTTTACAAAGACTTTTATTTCATTTTTCCTTTTTGTGAGGGATTTCTGATCTTGACAGTGTCTCTTGGTGCAAAGCAGATGTGACTCCCAGTTGAAGGTGGCACACCGTTTGCTCATTTGTTATTGTGTCTGACTGCTGTTTATTTGATTCATGTTCGGATTCCATTAAGGACATTCTTGTTTGTTGGTAGTTGGCGGGTGCTCTGGTCTGGATTGCTTCTTCTTTCCTATCAAAACATCTGTCCTTATCTCTTCTTTTCGTTTTTTTGTTTTTGTTTGTTACAATCTTGTAACTTCTCTCATCTTCGGCACTTATATGACCTATTTGTATTGCACATGCCTTAAACTCTCACTAAAACATTTGTGTATTTCTATTTTTTTTGGAGG
>NW_004797306.1:1140112-1142612 GCF_000002075.1 Aplysia californica
CCAGAAACGCCAGCATTTTCTTATGAACGCTCTCAGTTGAAGGCTTATGTTTTTATTTATGTTTCACCACCACAAACAATTTTACTTCAATGCCAAAACCACACACTTCAGCTATGCACGTGCAAAGTTTCCATCTGATATCTTCAAAAACAGAGAAAATATGACAAGAAAACTTCATCCGATCATCAATCAAGTAAGTAATACGAACATTAGAGTGCCATCTTCATTTTGTTACATACCCTTATACCATACCTCAAAAATCTCCTTCTTATGAAAAAACGACTGCATTTGTGAAAAAATGGTTTACATGCAGGGAAGATAAATGATCCGTATGATCTTTCTAAAAAAACTATAATAGGATTCGTTGAATCGAAAATTCACTTCTATGCAGTTTTTCAGCTATTTTTTCAGTTCTTCTGTTGCAGCAGAGTACAAACTTATTGAGCCACGCGTCATTTTGAGGTTTCAAGCCCACAGAGTCTGGGATTCAAATCGTATTTTCAAGTGATGTTTTTTCCCGCCGGTGTTCTCTCTTGAGACTTCTTGCTCCGCTTTCGAATCTGCCTACTTTGTATCTGGCAGGGCGCCGCACATCGGAAAAAATATACAACAGCTACTACAACACAAGCATGACAATAACAAAAACAACGACAACTGTGAACACATGTCCACAACATCAATTGAATCAGCAACACTGTAAATGTCACAGGATTCGATAACGCACTGCCTGATTTTTATCGACAGCTTTCTTGCGATTTTCCTGTTTTTGATACTGGCTTTCTGATTTAAGATTGTTCCACTCCTATCGTTGTAGTGTACTTGTATATTTTTTTTCTTTTGTAGTTTATCAGTGAGAGAACGTAGAAACTGATTTTTTAACACAGTGCCATTCTGCATAATGGAACTATTAAAGTCATCTGGCTCACCAGCTGGCACTGTAGATGGTTGTCTCCTACATAACTCCCCGCCGACAAAGAAGTGTCGATCATTGTGTTATTGTATTTTATTTTTTTCCCACCTGGCTATCTGCTTGTTCTATCTATCTATCTATCTATCTATCTCTCTATCTATCTATCTATCTATCTATCTATCTATCTATCCATCTATCTATCTATCTATCTATCTATCTGTCTGTCTGTCTGTCTGTCTGTCTGTCTGTCTGTCTGTCTGTCTGTCTGTCTGGGGTTAGGGTTAGGGTTAGGGTTTAGGGTTAGGGTTAGGGTTATGTCTGTCTGTCTGTCTGTCTATATATATCTCTATCTATCTGTTCTGACCATTCGAGTGCCCTGGTCAAGAAAAAAATGGCCATCGCACCCAATCTATACTTGTTTCCCGCTCAAGCTGTTCCTCCTTATCTCAACATCTACTGTATAAAATTTACGAGTTCTCTTTATCCTTTCTTTTTCGGTTTTTTTTTTTTTTTCGTTTATCATCAATAGACTGAGGTGTGTATGTCTTGGTGTGTGTGTGTGTGTGTGTTTGTGTGTGTGTGTGTGTGTGTGTGTGTGTGTGTGTGTGTGTGTGTGTGTGTTTGTGTGTTTGTGTGTGCGTGAGAGAGGGTGAGAGAGAGAAGAGGGGATAGTTGGAGGGCGCCTCTGGTATGTCCCGTTACTTTTCTTTCCCTCTTTTGTTTCTGTCTTTCTTAGTTTTCCCCAGTACTAAATGACCATTATTGCGTCGGGCGGTGTGCTTCTCTTTACTCAAACTAACAAACAAACTTATCCACCTCGGGTGTGGTTTGTTCCTTCTTTTCTCTCAAACATCTGTCGTCCGCTCCTCTCCTTCTTTTCTTGTATATCACTCTCTAGTTACAGCTCTTATCTTATCCTCGGCACTTACATGATCAATTTGTGTTGCAAATGTCGTGACGCTCATATTCAAAGCCAAAACCAAACCAACAAAACCAGTTCAATTTTTAAACGCGCCAATTAACAGACCCTCCCCCTCTCACACACACACACACACACACACACACACACACACACACACACACACACACACACACACACACACACACACACACACACACACACACACACACAGCCACCCACACACACACACACACACACACACCCCACCCTGACTCCCAGAAAACAAAACCACAAACACACAAACAAAACATAGTATCGCTACGGAAATTCAAGGTCAGGGCATAGTATTTCCTCTCGTATGTTTTGGTGAGTTTTGTTTTGTTTAGTGCCTCTACAAACTGAACAGTAATGCTCATCGGTGCACAGAAAAAGCTTCCTTCCACCGCCGTTCTCGTGACAGAATGTGAAAGGAAAACCAACTTGATACATGTAGTAGATTCCAGCTGGATAACACTCCGTGATGGTGGTCGTAGGTTATTGCACCTGGGAGTGCGGCCGGTTTCACTCGTTTTCAGCCCCTCTGTGGCACTTTTCGTCAAGGGTATTGTTTAGTTGAGTGAGTGTGCTGTGTAAAGTGTAAGTACCGGTTTCTGTGGTGTATTGTTTAGGTGCTTCGCTGGTGCACGCAG
>NW_004797306.1:1147612-1151248 GCF_000002075.1 Aplysia californica
CAGGCTCTAGCTCACAGGTTTCATGCAGCTAATCGTTTGTACAATTCTACAAGTCAATATTTTATAAAGAAGAAATGTCTTTTTGAAGCGGGTTGTTGCGCGTTGCCTGTCCCTGGTTTCGATTTGAATCATATGGATTTATGGCACATGCATGCACTTGAAAGAGTGCAAATGGCGATTTCTTTTCGGGGGAGGGGAGGGGTGGGGAAGATATTTCACTCGTAATATAATCGTGCTTCTTTCATAATTTTTTCCTGTACGTTCGGCAGATGTGTTTGTTTGTTTGGTTGCTGTTGTTGTTGTTGTTTTTTCCGTCTATTTATGTCACAAAGTCTCGCGGCTCAAAGTAACCAACGCACTGTTGTGCAGAATAAATCAGTGCTCTGAAAAATAAGGAGTTTCTACGGCTGTACAGCGGGTTACATGGCAGAATCTTTGTTTCTGTCACTATTGTCTACCTGTATTATATCTTTCTGTTTGTACATGTATACATAAGCTATATCTTTCTATCATGTCACTAAATCTCTGTCCCTTTCCTTCTCTGCTCTGTATTTCTGTGCATATTTGTGTCTCGTCCCCTTCTATCTATCTGTCTGTCTGTCAGTCTGTCTTTTCCTCTACTTCTTTTGTATGTTTGTCTGTCGCCTGTGAAGTGCTATTTCTGGGGTGCTTTGATAGTGGAAGCAGACTTTGTGCTGTTGAGGCTGGAGATGTGAGCAGAGTAAGCCTGATTCCCCATTTGGAGTTCTCTGTTGACATCGTGGGTGGTTGGCGGGTGCTCTGGTGTGGTTTGCTCCTTCTTTCCTCTCAAACATCTATCGTCCTTATCTCTCCACCTTCTTTTTTGTGTTTGTCACTCTCTTGTAACGCCTCTAATCTTCTGGCGCTCATATGACTTTATGCAGTTGCTTGCGCCGTAAAACTTCTACTTAAACAAACAATCTGTTGACGTCCACCCCTTGGCACTCATATGACCTTATGCAGTTGCGAGCACCATAAATCCTTACTAAAAAGAAACGTCCATCTGTCTGTCTTTAAAAGTCTCATTTTTTCTGGGACGTGAAATTGAAAGGCACTCATGTGTCTCTTGCTTTTTGAATTTCTCGCTCAAGGTTAGATCCGCTCGAATCTTGAAACAAGTCCTCATCGGGTTCCTGGTGAAATATGGCTAGTTTAATTCCATCTTGCAATGCGGTGCTGCTTGTCAGTCAGAAAATATGCTGTATTGGAGGGCGCCTCTAGTTTGTCTTCAATATTTCTCTTCCCTGTGTTGTTTGTTTCTCTCTTGCGTCTCCCCCCCCCCCCCCCCCCCATGTGATTAGTGACCGCTTTGGTGTCATTTTCTTTACTTGAACAAATCTGAAACAACTCCCATAGGAAGCCTTTGCTGATTTACCCTACTTTGTATTAACGTGTCATTTTAACTCTTCACGTAGCAAGGGGGTTGGTGGGAGCTCCTCCTATTGTTTCTGTCTGTCTGTCTGTCTGTCTGTCTGTCTGTCTGTCTGTCTGTCTGTCTGTCTTACCTTTTCCCTTCACTAAACGGCCATTATTGTGTCGATTTGCTTCTCTGCACTCAAACAAAATAAACACATTGCTCACTTTAGCGTGATAAAGATTATTTACTCGCTTCAAAGCTTTAGAGACAGATATTATCTTACATACCCTATGTTGTTTGTTTGTGTAGTTATCCTTGCTGTAGTTCCTGCTGTTAGTTATGCTTGATCAGCGGTCAGGACATTGGTTAAGTAAATAAAGGTTAAACTATATAAAAAGTAGTTCTATACCAGTGAGCCGATTAGCACTTAGATGTCATATTACTAAGACGCCAAAGTACATGACGTATAGAGCACAATTCTGTTCACTCTGGTTGTTAAGGAAACTTTTTCTTGTGTTCAGATTCGTCGTAATAGGTCTTACCAAAGGTGTAGAACTAAGTTTCTGCCTGTAAAAGCTGTCTTCTTGTTGTTGCCAATCACTCCCTGTTGTTATCTTCGCTTGTTTGATTTGAATTTTGATGGAATGTAGTTTAAAATAGATATACAACTTGCCGTGGTTTTTTAAAAATGTTTTAATTATTGGTGTTTTTACGCCCCCATCGACAGATTTACATCTTTTATCCGACCTTGCCTGTGAGGGTCAACTCCTGCTGAACATTCCAGCAGAAAGACCGAGATACTCGATAAAAATTTTCCCCACTCAGGAATCTAACTCTGCATACGACAGTGAAGCGCCAAACCGGTACACCACAGACGCCGGTGCCTTGTCGTGTGATGCTATGATAAATGTATTTGCTCCCAAGACATGAATAAGGTCTATTGATGGTCAAACAAGGCAAGCATAGATAACCATATCTTATCATTAAATAGATTGTCATACCATCGCACCGTTCGCTGAATATATTTGATGTTTAAGTCTCCCCCCCCCCCCTTCTTTCTTTGAATAAAGAGAAACACATCGACACAATAATGGTCATTTAGTTTTGGGAAACAGTAAGACATAGACAGAAACAACAGGGGAAAGTAAAGAAGTAGGACCTACCAAAGGCGCCCTCCAACCACCCGCATATTTAAGTATGGTATATTATATATACATAATTATAGTACATAGTAATATACCGTCGTCAATGATCAGTGCTCAGGTACAAATTGTGTGACAATCGAGACAGTGTGACTTCTTTCCTTTTCTACTTCTTGGTTCGTAGTGTTAGCCTCTTGTCGGAGAGCTCAGCTTTCGAAAGGAACATTTTCTGTCAAAATTCACATTCTCAGAAAAAAAAAGTAAACAAACACCGGACCAGAGTCAATATCGTTTTCTACATACGTCATATATTTTCAGGCTTGAGCATTTAATCACTCCTCCGCTCCATTGAAAATATCGTGCATGCACGCTCGAACGCTTTTATGTTCACAATTATAATATAATGTCAAGATGTTAAGCTTAAGGTTTTGCGCAACAAAAATGGTTCCTGTTTTCTTTTGAAACGTCAAATAAAAAAGAAATAAAATAAAATAAAATTCAAATGGATAAAGTATCTGGGCTAATCAAAAGTCATAAACATTCCAAAAAGGGGCACTATATGTACGATTTCGAGCAATTTAACTGACAAGAGTCCCCTGTAACGTTGTATAATCATATTACTTTTTTAGTTGCGTGTACATAGGTGTACATTGTAATAGGATTAATTTGAACTCCGTCAGTACAGGGGGGATTTCAGCTCAATTTACAAACCGAGTGGGATTTCTGCTCATATTTCCGTGTGTTGTTCCCGGCCGAGTTGTATAGTATTTATGCGTGGGCTTGCGCGTGTTGTAACTACATTGCATATATTATTATGTGGATGTCGTTTGTGTTATGTCTTGTGTACGTATCCATGTGTGCGTATGCGTATGCGTCTTCTTTCTTTCTGTCCGTGTGTGTGTGAGTGTGTGTGTGTGAGTGTGTGTGTGTGAGTGTGTGTGTGTGTGTGTGTGTGTGTGTGTGTGTGCGTGCGTGTGCGTGCGTGTGCGTGCGTGCGTGCGTGCGCGCGCGCGCGCGCACGTATTTGTTTTTGTTAGCGCAAAGACTCGAACTCATTCCTCTCGACGCTCAATATTCGAAAAGGACAGCTGAAGTGTCATGGACTCAACACCCCCC
>NW_004797306.1:1151980-1154665 GCF_000002075.1 Aplysia californica
CACACACACACACACACACACACACACACACACACACACACGCACACACTCACACACAGTCATGCTCACTCACATAAACATACACTAACACACATAAATATACACGAACACACGCGCGTCATAAACATTTACTGTGTATATGAAAGGACTCTGCATAAATCAATTATATATGTGATTTAGTGTTCATGTAGGCCAACACTCTCATTATCGTGTACGTCCTATGAATTTAGTTTGCTGTTGAATCGGTAAAAATAACTTACTTTTACCCTGGTCTTGAACCCTAGACGCCAGATAATTTATGAGGCGTGTTTCTGACCCAGCCTGTCAGGGCCAACCCAGGCTGAGAGGGGTACAACATCCGAACTGAAAGACCGAGATACACGATAAAAAGTTTCCCCACACGGAAATCGAACTCGATAAAAACTCTCCCTACCCGGAAATCGAACTCGCGTCTCCTGCCTGTGAAAACTAACCCCCTGACCGCTACACCACAGACGCTAGTACTTACGCCTACCTCTATTCTAGCTGACTGATTGTTAATATCTCACGTCCACATCGACACGCTTGAGATCATGTAGAAATAGACCCGCGGGTGGTTGGCGGGTGCTCTGGTGTGGTTTGCTTCTTCTTTCCTATGAAACATCTATCGTCTTTATCTCCCCTTCTTCATTTTATATGTTTGTTACTCTCTTGTAACACCTCTAATCTTCTTGCGCTCATATGACCATATGCAGTTGTGAGCGCCGTAAAACCTCTACTAAAATAAGAAATAGGCTCGCTTCGGCCCTGACTGTCATGGTCCACTCGCACTGTTTGGGGTACTGCATCCCAGCAGCAGCCGGAGACAGTGGATGAAATAACTTCTCCAAACACAAATCAAACTAACGACTCCTGCGTGTGTCGCCGATGTGTCTGACCATGACACCACGGACAAAATAGCTCTCAGCCCAAGAGTACTGTATCTGATATAGTACTCCTTGCTCTCAGCCTATACGTTCTTATACTATCCGTTCTCTGACCGTCTAGCTCTCAGCGCTATTCTGATTCCATGCACGCACAACTCTAACTGATAAGGCTCACGTGCTGAGCTGTAAGACTCGCTGGTGGTTTAATTCTTAGAAGTCGGCACATCTGCTGACTAGATGCTGCAATATTGCTTGTTCTTGTTTCCCTCTTTAATCAGAAATATCCACTTGTCTTTGCTACAACTTTGTGTTCTCATATCGATCTTTTCTTAACATTTTAGTGGTTGATACAATCTCAATGCTTGTAGCTTGAAACCTTTCTTTTTGTGCTGAAAATGTTAACACATACCTATTTCAAATCATGCATGTTGCGGCAAAACAGGGAATAGGCTTACAACTTGCAAGACTTAAGGTGACTGATACTTTACTTCTTTCATTATAATTTGTTTATTTGCCTCCTCTCCTCATCACCCCGCCCTCAACCCATGCTCAAGTTCTCTAAAAGACCAATATTGTTAAAACGTTCTGAAGCCCCTCTGACTCTAGCAGAGAAGCAGTACCACCCACTTCCTTCGTTTTTTTCCGTAAAGGGTTTAGTGGGTGGGGATCGACATACACGCTCACTTCCCCGTTACGGTTAACAAGCTGCTCTTTTAATACAGTCTTCACAAAAGTTAAGGACCACTTACAAAAGTGCACTCAAAATAAAAACCACGAAATCGAATTATGCCTTCTTAGACACACATTTAATTCATCAATCCATAAATGCACAAGAGAAATTTAATCACAACTGAGACCGAAATTGGTAATTCCCAGCGCTCAAAAGGGACCCAACCTCAAAATCGAAAATCACAAAGAAAGGGTCTCAAAAAGTCCCAGCAATATCAAAGAAAACGACCAGTTCAAGTTCGTGAATGTCAAAGGAATTGTCAGAAGCGCATGTGCCCACGTTTCACGGCAAGGCAGACAAGGCATCCTGACAGGGCAGCGGTATCTGCCAGAGATCCTTCGACCTCTGGTCGTCACAGCGCTGCAGCAGATTGGGCCTGCTGAGCTGTCCTTCAGGATGACAACGCCACGCTGCACAGGTCCATGGCGTCAACGCCTTCGTTTAGCAGGCGGGGATTACCCGCATGGTTTGGCCAGCCGACAGTCCAGACCTCAATCCTATTGAACAGTTGTAGATTGAGCTTGATCGGAGAGTTTGGGAGAACCACTCTTTACCCGCCAGCAGCTGCTTGGGTGGTTGTAACAAAAATGGAACAACATTCCCCACGCTTTTCTTTTGTGTTTTTCGATTTTGAGGGTGGGTCCCTTTTGAGCGCTGGGAATCGTGCATTTCTGTCTCGATTGTTATGACATTTCTTTGTTGCACTCATGGATTAATGAATTAGATGTATTTTAAAGAATGAATAATTTGATTTGCTGGTTTTTATTTTTCGTGCCCTTTTGCAAATGTTCCTTAACCTTTAGTGAAGACTAGATGCTTTTATTCGGGTCAGGGGCGTTCTAGTTTTTTACTCAGGTTGCTGCCATCCTTCCCCCTTTTTGCGCCTCCCCCTCCCCAACTCCCCTTTTCTTTTCTCTCACTCAAGTGGGCCAAATGCTCAATTTATGAAATGGCCTATTTTTGTGTTGTAGGGTTGGGTAATCTCTAAAAATAGGTTTGCAAGCACACACACGCACACGCACACGCACACGCGCGCACACACACACACAC
>NW_004797306.1:1155171-1172172 GCF_000002075.1 Aplysia californica
CCCCCCCCCCCACACACACACATACATCTGCATGCAATCAAAAATGAAAATGAGGCTCTCTACTACAGGTCAGATACAAGTTAATGCTTAGTCTTTAATAAGTTTGGGACTTTTCTTTGGTTTTGATATTTGGGCTGTGCCTGTACATAAACCTTTTGGTTTTGTATGATTTCATCTGGTGTAGTGTGGATGATATCGAAAGGTCCTCCCTCATTATGGCTGTCCAAACTTCTATATTGGACTGCCTGTGACCTGAACCCATTCTTTCAGTAAAGAAATGGGTTTCTGCAGGATAAAGACAAAACTTTTGCCACAGGCCAAAATGCGTGAAGGAAACATTTAAAAAGTAAAACAATTATTTGTTTTTCATTGACTATCTGGAAAGTTAACAGTTGCACATGTTTATTCACCCACCTACCCTCCTCACCCCCTTTCTCGAAAAAATAAAAGAATTGATGCTGTTATACTGCTCAAAAAGTTGTTTTCCCTTCCTCAAATGCGCTCAGTGCTGTACAAGTAACTTCTTAATTTGTCATATAAAGTTTTATGCACGCCTTTATAAAAACCACATTCCTAGCTTTAAGTGCTGTGGCGTTTATGCAGATGTTTTTGTGTAATTTTGTGTCTGTACCCGCTGGTTCATGTAATTACGTCATTTACTGAGGCTGCGATAGTGGTCTGTTAATAATGTGGTAAATTGTGCGTGGGCCAGTCGACAGAGGTATGAGATTGCAAAATGTGCAGCCTGTGTTCTGAGATCTGGCCTTGTAAAGTTATTTTGTTACAGAACATGGGTTAAAAAATTCTTAATTTGGCAGTACTGGCGTAAGCTGACAAAATGCCTTTTAAAAGAATTCATGGCAGTTTTGAGTAAAAGAGGGTTTTTTTTGTCAGCGTAACCATTTTATGATAGTGTTCTTCCAAAATTTGAATTCCAATTTATTTTTAAAAATTGTCACAGTTTCAAGTTGACTTTTTCACACTAATAGGGTAACAGATCAGACTTTCGATTTAGCAAATACAAAATTTTGGCGCTAAAATTTTAAAAAATAGTTTTGTCAGCTTACGGCAGAGTAATTTTTGAGACAACCTTCAGTGGGAATGTTTGGTACAAAAACTGATACCAGTCTGATGTCATTGAAGGGCACAAGAAGTCATCAGATCTTTTTCCTATTTATAGGAGCCCCACAGTTCAGTCCTCAGTCCAGTTTTGTTCACCATTTATACCACTCAGCCACTTGTCAGGGAAATAATTAAGTATGACTTAAAGTATCATTTCTATCCTGAGGATACCCAAATTAATGGTTCGACAACATTTACCGTCTTTTATAAACTTTTCCATTGTGTTGGCAATTGTATTGGCTCTGTAAGAAACTTGATATACAAAAACAAATTGACGTTGAATGATGATTCAAGAAGTCATTTTTGCAGGCAGTGCAAAGTCTATTAATGAGCTTGACAACGATCATAATATGAATATTGTTGATGCAGAAGTTGCATTTTCAAAAAAATGTTAAAAGTTTTTTCACCTACTTTGGTTTTAATTTGTCGACCATCTGGTCAGCTGCATGTGTTTAGAAATTCGAAAAATTAGTAAAATGCTTCATCTAATCAATACTAAATATACTGCATTATCATTAAGTAGCTTGGTTTTGTAAAGACTTGATTGTTGTAACTTTTTGTTTTCATGAGTATCTCTGTAGAAATAGAAAAGACTGCAAACTGTTAAAAAAATGCTGCGCGTTGGGGTTGAGGGCTATAGAAATGTCATACTTTATTATTGATATTACAAATCAGATTGAATTGTTGTACAAAGATAATATAAAGTTGGTTAGCAAGTTTTAAACACTGAAGAGGGCATGTGGAATAACGACTGGAGATGAAATAGGTTGGAAACAGTCTGTGTTTCTCAGAAAAGAAAAATTTACATAAAGTTAAATGAATATTTGATTTACATATATTATTTTTTTTCTGGAGAAGGAGTAACATAGTGTTATTATGAATAGTCATTCACTATACTGGAGGAGGGAATTTCCATACTGTTTAAATTTGTTCCCTATCATGGGGAGTATGATATTGTCACTGACATATGAAATTTTCTTTCTTTTTTTTCCTTTGATGTCCAGATATACAACTCGAGAACATTGAGATCTGATGCCCTTATAGGATCCTTCAAGGTAAGGTTTTGGACATTAGGTAGCTTTACAAGGGTTCTCTTTGATTCATGTGATGAGTCAAGGACGATTTGATGAATCTTACTGAACTCTGTTTATTCTGCTAATATCTTGCAGAAGCATGTATATGCGGTTTGATTATCACTTCAGTATGCTAGATATTATGTGTGTATATGTGCATTATGCATTTACACATGGGTTTGTTTGCGTGTGAGCCTACTTGTGTGCACACGTATCCATATATGTTCTAGATAGATGTGATGATTCGTTCTTTTTGCTTATTTTAATGTTGCACGCTTCTTTTGTTTTTATGTAGCAGAATATATGTGCAGATTTTTCCCCATTTTCATCTGCTGTGTTAAGTGTACTCTTTTTCAACTTGTTCTTTAGAATTCCATACGTGTTCCTTATTAACTCTCCCTTTGTCTCCAGTTTTATGTCTTGTTAGCTTTCTCTCTGGGGTAGTCAACTTTGTATCTTTGTCTTTGTTGTTTTTGTCTGTCTCACATTTCCCCAGCACAGAATATATAATACTATTATTGTGTCAACATACTTGTTTTTACTCAAATCAGTGTGACGTTGGACTAATCTACGATGAGCAACAGCATGCCCTGATCAACAAGTGGGTTCTTCTCAGTGACCCTGAGGATGCCACGTCAGGCGCCAAGGGCTACCTCAAGATCAGTGCCTGTGTCATGGGGCCCGGGGATGCTTCTCCGGTCAGTGATTACTGCAGACAAGAGTACAGTTCAAATTGTTTAACTCTTTGAACCCCATCGGACGTAGGGAACGTCCAGTACTAGTGCCGACTGTTTCTTTTTATTTAGTGCTAGTTTTTACTTCTTTTTCGAACTATTCCCAATCCAACTTTTTTAGTTATGACTAAACCGTCATGTCCGCTATTTAGAAATTGGAGGCAAGCTTTTGGGGTTATAATGAGACATAGTGCACCAGGTGTAGGTGACTGTAGAAAAAACTCAGGGAAACGGTGGAAAAAACTCAGGGCTCAAAGAGTTAAGACGGCCATCCCATTGTAGTGGAGAAAACAGGTTGTTATAGACAGGTGGACGTTTTACACGGTCTCATTATAATATTTTTAAAATTGCAAGGGAGGAATACGTGATTTCTTATACAGGTGGCCATTATAGCAGGTGCGACTGTACTCACAGTTATGATTATATATTCTTAGTTTGCTCGTGAGAAGAGTGAAACTGTTAACTCTTGTATGTTGGTGTAGTGAACTCTTCAAACACTCTTAATTTTATCACAAAATATTTGTATCTTTAGGCTCAAAAACAGCGCAAGAGGGCTAAATTTTAGTCTTTATATTTTACAATTTTTAAAAACATATTTATAGCCTCAAAAACAGAACAAGTGAGCTAATTAAAAAAACATTTTTTAGACCTTATAATTTTTTAAATTATATAACTATTTTTTTTTTTTTACATTTCTTTATAGCCTCAAACACGACACAAAAAGGTTCAATTTTTAATCTTTATAAATGACTATTATTTATGTTGCAAGTTATTCACCCTCTTGTAGCCTGAGCTGATAATTGAATTGTGGTACAGTTTTGGTGGACATGGGATTATCTCATCGCACTCCCACTCTAAATGACATTGCCATCTTTTTCTCTTTACTCTCTATTATCTATCTGGTTGACCAAAGAGGTAGCATTTAAGATATCAAGAGTATGCATTCACTCACCATTCGTTTGTTTAATATGTTTACTTGTTTCTATGATAGTCTATATACTTGATTGTGCTTCAGCTCTGCGTTTACATTGCATTTTATGTAGTTTAGTGCAGCACCAAATTTAGACAAAAATTCTACCTCTGAAAGCAAATTGTCTTGCTGACATATCTCTTTATGTATTCTTTACAGAACATGGCCGCCAAGCCGGATGATGAAGATGAAGATATTGAGAGGTATGATGAATGTTTTGAGAATTCAGAAAACAAAGACAGTTGTTGCTTTTTGTACAGTCATATGTAGATGTTTGCCCTTTGGTCCAGTGTGTTAAGGGTGGTGGTGGGTAGAAACTGTTTAAGACCGATTTAACCACTCTTTAAAAATGTCTGATCATGGAACATAATTCTCTGTCATGTGTAGATGTATTTTGAGAGAAGCATTATGGAGAGTGTTATTAGACTCTGTAAAATCATAGAAGAAACAGGTTACTAGTTCCGACAATTTTACAGTCTTAAGCACAATTAGCTTTCTTGACGCTGACCACTTTGGCTCTACAGCACAATCACTCTACAGTCATCATCATCAATGCTTTTCACCCCTGGCAGGGTATAGGCCACATACAAGCTCCTTCCATTTATTTCTGTCCTGGGCCATTCTTCCTAGCTCGTTCCAAGTGAGCTTCATCTCTCTCATGTCCCTTTCCACACATCTCCTCCATGTTTCCTGTGGCCTACCCCTGCCTCGTGTGGGTTCCACTGCAGCGACTGTCTTGTGATGTTTCCACTGGGCTTTCTGAGGGTTTGTCTCATCCATAGTAGTTACTCTCTCATTCCTATTTCTACAGTGGTTTATTCAAATTTGTTTGAGCTGCGCTGACGTTGTCCAGTTCAGTGTGTTCTGCGGGTCTTGGGGGGGCAGTAGCGGCTATTTTATTGAGTGGTTAGTGTGTTCAGACTTGCAAATAATGTCAAGCAAGTGTCAGAGACAGGGGGTTTAAATCCTTGGACACTGGGGTGTGTCCTTGAGCAAAACAGGATAACCCTTATTTAAATAAAACAGGGCACTGCATAGTGGCAATTAGCAATGGCATTTTTGTAAAATTGTCTTCATTGGTGTTATATTGTGTATTTGATATTCTATGTAAATGCATATTTGTGAGTGAAGATATGTATACGTGTATGTATGTAGGCCTATGCCATTGAAACCCAAATTTCCCCCTGGGGTTCATTGAAGTGTAATTTATTTATTTTTAATCTTTCTAAGCATGCGGCAATGGAGTGAGTGACAGACTATGTCAGTCAAGAGTCACACAGCAGATGCTTTGCAAGAAATTGTGCTGGAGTTTTGTAGACTCATCTGTGACACGACATATATTGTATCCAGTATTGCGTTGAACGTCAAGGAAAACCCAGTGGAAAAGAAAGGCTGCAATCACAGACTTTTCTCTCTTCCTCCACAGCAACCTGCTGAGGCCAGCAGGTGTTCAGCTCAGACCAGCTACTTTCGCTCTCCGCCTGTTCCATGCTGAGGACATCCCACGGAGTATGTACTGGTTGTTGTTGCTCATATTGTTATTGTTATCATTACGGATTCACTGGGTCAGTGGGTGGTTGGAGGGCTCTACTATAAGGTCCTACGTTTTTTTCTTTCCCTTTGTTGTTTCTGTCTATCTGTCTTGCTTTTTCCCTGCACAATATTACCATTATTGTGTCAATGTGTTTCCCTTTACTCAAACTCAAACTCAATGGTTCAAAGGTTTTTACTCTTCTGCCCAGTGCCATATATCAGTGCCTCCATACAAGTGGAGTGTGGTTTTTAAGGTTTTACGTATATAAAGGATTGTCTGTGTGTCGATGTATGGAAAAAGAATTGGCTGTTGGCTGCTGGGGATGGGGTCAACTGAAAGACTTATGATAGATGTTTTGTTTCAAGTGTTCCCACATGTGGCAAGCTGATTTTGGTGTAGCTCCTTTACGTGAAAATGAAGTATGGGCAGTTACGAATGGCTTTCCTTCATTGTGAACAAATTTTAATGGTTATAGTAATTTTCTTTTCAAAAGCTGCAGCCAAAAATCATCACCTCATTGGTTGTGTAACAAGTATTATAATCTGAAGTTATCGGTGCTGTGGAATAGGAACAAATCTGTCGATATTAAAAATAAAATTGTTGAATGAGTATTGATTTTTCAAGTGCTTTCCAGCACCATTAATTTAGTACATTTGATTCTTTAGAGTTCTATTTGACCTTTGCTGTTGTGTTTCCCTATTAACACAACAACCCTGTGCTGTTTACTATGGTGAGCTCTTTTCTCTTTTGAAGTTAGACAAGTGTATATGAGTCTGTATAAATTCCTGCTAATATAATACATATTCATTGTGTTTGATAGGGTGTTAACTTAAACTTCAGCAATAAAATAATCCGTCGTTTGTTCCTAATCTGTTTTTGTTTCTTTTACTCATTCCAGTGGACTCGGCTTTTCTCGAGGGTGTGAAAAAAGTGTTCAGGATTGGTGAGGAGCAGAAGGAGTTGGTCGATCCATATTTTGTCTTCAGTTTTGCCGGCAAAGAGGTAATGTGTATACACTTTAATTTTTAAATTACCGATCAAAACTTAATAAAAATGGAAGTTCGCTTTACACACCTTTGCAAAGGAAATTTGGGTTATCATAGCGCACATCTTTTCTGTCATGTTCAAGTTTGTGATTTTGTTTTGTAACAAATGTTGTGATATATCTATAATCCCTTGTAAAAAGTGCTTTACTAGTTGTACCAGAATAAAAGTGGTTCATAACTTCACCTCTTATGTGGAGTGGGGGATGCGTGGGCTGGGGAGAAGGGGGCTGGGGATGACTGTATAATCTAGTTTGCATTAAAAATTATTTATAAGCTCAGTTTGCATTTCTTAAACCCGGACCAACCTTAACTTACATCATAACTACAACTTGCACTCAATGGTCAATGCAATCCTCTCTCAAAAGCACTTTCTTCCATATCTTCTTTCTCTTTCTTGTTTCTTTGGTAAAGCTGTGAATTCATTCCTATTTAGTGGGTGGTTGGCGGGTCCTCTAGTGTGGTTTGCACCTTCTTTCCTTTAAAAAATCTATTGTCTCTATCTCCCCTCCTTCTTTTTTGTGTTTGTTATTCTCTTGTAACACCTCTAATCTTCAGCACTTATATGACCTTATTGTGTTGCAAGTGCCGTAAAACTCTTACTAAAACTAAAAACTTGATTCCTATTTGGTTTGTCCACACAGGTCAGGTCCAAGATCATGTACGCGAATGACCACCCAGACTGGTATCAGGAGCTCAGGCTTGGACTTCAGGTGAGAAAATATGGTCCTTCTAGACCTTTCACAATAAGAGCCATCTTTGAGCTTCTTGTTAAATACCCCGATAGAAACGTGCACTACTGTTGTAGCCGTGAGTTCAACTCATGAGTGACTTTCTTATTCGACATGACTTTGACATGGACGGAGGGTATCGTAGATAGGTTTTTTGTTTAATCTGGTCTACTGTTCAGAGGTGTAATGTGCAGATGATTGGAGGGTGCCACTGGTAGGTCTTCTTTTTCTTACCAATCTGTTTTTTCTATCCATCTTAAATTTCCTTGTGGGTGGTTGGCGGGTACTCTGATGAGGTTTGCTCCTCCTTCTTTCCCGTCAAACACATATCGCCCTTATCTTTCCTCCTACTTTTTTTAGTGTTTGTTACTCCCTTGTAACACCTCTAATCTTGGGCACTTATTTGACATAATTGTATTGCAAGTGCAGTAAAACTTTTATTAAAACTTGAAAACTGTTCCTACTCCCTGGCCCAGACTGACCACCACGTGTACTTGTTATATATATTATTATTTTTTAACCTTATTAGATGGTGACTCATAGCTGTAGCCGTTTGTTATCTGGAAAAACACTGTCTCTATGTGAAACTGACCTGTTTACAAGGATGTACTTTTCCCACAACATGGGTAGCAACGAATAATATTATGTAACGATAGGCGACACTGCTCTCTTTCAAGTTGTCCACTAATACTTTCAGGTCCAACGTGGACTTTTGCATTTATAAATATAACATGATACAGCTGGCACGAGGTTAATGCTGGTGTTAAAAAAGTAGAAATCCGTTTGCCTTATATGTCTCTCTGTCTGTTTGTCTGTCTGTATGTCCACTTGCCCCTCTCTCTCTCTCTCTCTCTCTCTCTCTCTCTCTCTCTCTCTCTCTCTCTCTCTCTCTCTCTTCCTCTCTTTCTCTCCCCGTCTCTCTCACTCTCTCTCTCGCTCTCTCTCTCTCTCTCTCTCTCTCTCTCTCTCTCTCTCTCTCTCTCTCTCTCTCTCTCTCTCCGAATGCTGGTGGACTAGTTTAGTGATGTACTCAATCAATCCTTCAGTATGGGGAGGGGACAAGAGATATTATTTAATCCCCACAAATCAGCAGTACCTGTACTTTAAAACGTCTTCGTATTTAACAGGAATTTGTTTTGATAACTTGGAACTTTCTTGAAGCGGAATGAAATGTTCAAAGAAAATAATGTAATGAGCTCTGAAGAACGAAAATGCAGTGACCCCGACCTGTTGAAAAATGAAGGAAAAGGATTGTCCCACCCGTCAAAATCCGTAAAGAGAGAAAAAACGAGCCTTCAGTCAAATGCGTATTTTTTAGCAAGGAAAATGAACCACAAATTTGAATTAAGTATTGTTGTGCTTACGCTTGAATGTCTTATTCATAGAAATTGCGGCTTGCTAGTCTTTGTCCCTAGTTGGGCCTTGTATTTCTCTCTTTTATGCCGTTTTCTTTTTTCAAACGCGGGTGGTTTGAGGGCACCACTGTTAGGTCCTACTTCTTTATATGTCCTCTGTTTCTTGTCTAGATTCTATCTGTCTTACTTTTACCCGGTTCTAAATGACCGTTATTGTGTCGAGGTGCTTTTCTTTACTCAAACGGCGCAAACAAAACAAACACAGCTTTTTTCAAACTCTCGTGAAATAATTTGAAGCTTATATTTAGCTTTGGTTGCCGGCTGGCTGCATCTGTTCCTGTCGATTGATCAATCATGGATCGCCAAGCGAGGCACTGTGTGAAACATGAACTGGCCCGTCGATAATGTCACTTGTGTGGTTATGGTAATGAGTTGAACCTACTCGATGAGACCCCTAGGCTCTCCTCCGTAGACTCAGATACGGGTTTGTGTCCAGCTGGCTCCTGACGGTGTTTTTACCTAAATTGTATAGTAAGAGTTTTGTGTGGTTTTTATTGTCTTTAGAAGAGCCAATGTATCGATTGGAATGGCTTTGACAGAGAAGGTTGTCGGGAGGGCAGAGATGGGGAAGAGAGAGAGAGGGAGCATTGAAAGGGGGAGCCAAGTGAGGGGAGAGAGAGAGAAGAGAAAGAAGAGAGAGAGAGAGAAGAGAAAGAAGAGAGAGAGAGAGAGAGAGAGAAAGAGAGAGAGAGAGCCTGCATGAATATGATATACATAATATATGACTAAAGTACACAGGTGCTGTATTATAGATTTTGAGATACTTGTATTGTTAATTAACTTTGGGGCTGGTGTAGGTTGTATGAAGGAAGGCCGATTTGTGGTGTGCGTTGTTGTGTGTGTGTGTGTGGTAGCCTATCCATTCGAAATGTTCGGAGCCCCGAAGAGCGTGCTCTTCGCCAGGGCCAGCGCCTCCATTGGGTAGCGGGTGAGGCAGCCCAACC
The DNA here is from genome assembly GCF_000002075.1 of Aplysia californica. Lineage (NCBI taxonomy): Eukaryota > Metazoa > Mollusca > Gastropoda > Aplysiida > Aplysiidae > Aplysia > Aplysia californica. The sequence continues at coordinate 1,164,738 of NW_004797306.1, forward strand.
TCCCTGAATCCTCCCCGAAGAGATGCCACCGCCGGGGCATCTCTGCAGCCAGTGCTCCAAATCTTGGGGCTCCTCGCTGCACAATGGACAGATTGGGTCCGATGTTTTGTCTATTCTATTTCTGTAGGCTCGCAGCCCAGAGAAGTGACGGAGAGCCTTTGTAGTGTAGAGAAAAGATGATTCGCCATCGCATGTAGAAGACTTGAGTTCGATTCCTGTGGAGGGAGAATATTTATCGAGTTTATTATATCCGTCTTTCAGTAAAGACCTTGTTCCCCCCCCCCCCCAATCTGGGTTGGCCCTGGCTGACAGGTTCGAAGCCCGCCCCTTAAATTGTCTTAATTGTATCAAATGGGGGTAGTGAGCTTTTAGTTATATGGATTGCCCATTGGGAGATCGGGTCCGGCCGGGGCGGTTTGCTAGCCAGATTGAGGGCGCAAAGTGGCTATCGTGGCATAAACTGATCGCCCCAGACTCGTCGCCTCAAAAACAAACGCGTTTGTTTTCAAGCGACAAGTAGGGCGATCGCTCCGAACCCGACACGACCCGATCCCATCCGCAGTGGGCACCCTGTATTACCAATCTCTTCGACGCTGTCCACTAGATTGTACATTATCAACGAGTCCGGGGTGGGCCAGGCCAGATGGACTATGTTTCAGTACCCTCTCTCCCTCTCGTCCCCTCTAGTCCGTCAGGTCGTTGTGGGTAGTTGGCGGGTGATCTGGTGGGGTTTGCTCCTTCTATCCTATCAAACATCTATCGTCCTTATCTGCCCTACTTCTTTTTATGTATGTTGCTCTCTTGTAACATCTCTAATCTTCGGCGCGTATATGATCTATTTTGTGTTGCAAGTTCCGTAAAACCCTTACTAAAACTAAACGCCAGGTCGTTCTGCCACCTGTTGTTCCAGGCATGGGCTGATGTGGAAACTATAATTATGCCAGTGATATTATGAAGAAAAAAATACGTAATCATTATCAGGAATGATATGGAGAGCTCCGAAAAAAAGGGGGAAATAATAATTGAGTGGTTAATGACTGGCATTTGACCATTGGTTTTGCAGTCTCATAAAGGCAAAGGCTTTATAACATCCGCCATCAGATTTTTAATTTCGTTTTTGTGTGTGAGTGTGTGTGGGTTTTTTTTTTGTAATCGTTTTACGGCGGTTACACAGCCTAAGGTCGTATTACACATTTTCAGTTTGGTAGGAACTTATTTTTTAATTTTGACCAGGTGGCGGCTGAGGTCTACTCTTATCCCTTTTAGGACTTCCAAGGGATCTTTCACGTGCGCAACTTGCATACGGGACCTCCAAGATTTTAGCCCTTTTCCAAGAAGGCTTGGCGTTCAGTTTTTCCTACCCTTAGGTCAGGGATTTGACTGAAAGAAAGCAATAAGAAGGAGCCAAGGGGTAGGAGTAGAAAGGCAGCAGAAAAAGTCAGAAGCCCAGGGGAGGGGGCAAACTGTGTCTGTGAGGGGGGGGGAGGGGGCAGAAAGTTGAGAGGAAAGCAGACGACAGAACATGACTAGAGGTCAGGAAAGGAGGTGAAAGGGGACAATTTTAGAGAGGACATTTTCCGTCGCTATGAGGTTTCGAACACGAGACCAATTGAATGAGAGGCGAACACTTTACCGAAAGACCACGAGAGCCCCATATTCTTTTCAATGATCGAGCCAAAACAGTAAAGAGTAAAGAGTACTCTGGGGGCTCTTGTGACCTAGAGGTTAAGGTGGTCGCCTCTCATTCAAAGGTCCCGGGTTCGATTCCAGGTAGCGACAGAAAAATGTTCTTCTCTATAATGGTCTCCTTTCAGTACTTTCACCTCCTTTCCTGCTCTCTAGCAATGTTCTGTCGTCTGCTTTTCGTCTCTATACTTTCTGCCCCCACCCCCTCACTTCCTCTGGGCCCCAAACTGTTTCTGCAGCCTTTCTACTGCTACTCCTTGGCTCTTTTTTACTGCTGTCTTTCAGCCACACCCCCGATCTTCTGGTAGGAAAGATCTACATCTAGCCTTCTTGGACAAGGGCGAAAAATATTGGAGGTCCCGTGTGCAAGTTGTGCACACATCACACAAGTGATTAAAGATCCCTTGGTGGTCTAAAATCGATAAGAGTAGGGTTTGGCCTCCACCTTGGCATATAGGCCTATATGGACGAGGAATGGAAGAGAGGGAGGGGGAAAAAAAAGAAAAAAAAAAAGACATCTCGAAGTGTTGTTCACCATAAGCATTGTTTATTTCATGTTTCAAATCATGCCTTTTAATTTCTTACCCTCCCAACCCCCCTCCCCAATTCTCTTTTATTTTCAGTTTCCATCCATGTGTGAGCGGTTAAAATTTCAAATCAAAGATTGGTAAGTTACATTACTACCGTTCATACCCTTAAATTTTCTTTGTTTTTTTAAAATGAAATAGAAGAATTCTATTTGATCTGGCTAAAATGTACGAAGTTAAACCTTTTGAAGGTTTTTTATATTGGACATGTAATACAAAAACAATGTTATCATATTTTTTTTCCATAGTTTTGAAATGCACAATGTTGAATAAGTATGTTTGTTTACTTTTGGATTGTTAATTTTATAGGCTTGTTTTGTGTAAGTTGTTACGTTATAGCACAGTGGTCAATGATGTAGACAAGAATGTTCTGGTTTCAAGGACTTCCATCATTAACTTGTACCATGACTCACGTGTTAAATATGTTGTTGTTTCCTAACACATAGCTGTTATTTAAATGAAGTGTTTGTGCCGTTTAAACCCGTGTGTGTTTGTTTGCTGCAGTGTAATGAATACATGTGTTATCTTTGGTAACGGGAAAGAGATATTAATCCACAGCGTTGATGTGTGATTTAGATGAAGTGCACTATGCTTTTTGATCGAGTGCGTGTTTGTTAAAAAAAAATTGTGTTGTGAATGATAATTGGGATAGGGATAAGTTATTTTGATTTTTTGTGAATGCATAAATTGTTAACATAATGTGTAAATATTTAATGGTTCATTAAATGCTGTCACCCTCCTCTTGTCTGCAAAAGTATTCTCCCAGGCGCAGAGTCAAAAGATTCCATCTGCAATGGGACATTTTGATATTAAAGCTATCTTATTCTCTTACCTGCTTCCTCTCCTTTGCATTGCTTAAGTGTGTTCATTTCAGCAGTGTCTGTTAGTGGAAGTCCTCTTTTTGGAAAGACTGTCCAGTCTCTCTCTCTCTCTCTCTCTCTCTCTCTCTCTCTCTCTCTCTCTCTCTCTATGTCTGTCTCACTCTCCTGCATGGATTCCTTCTTACAAACGCACACACGAACATAAATACAAATACACATGTCTTATTCACACACACACACACACACACACTCACACACACGCACGGACACACTCACACACACACACTCACACACACACACACACTCACACACACGCACGGACACACTCACACACACACACACACACACACTCACACACACACACACTCACACACACACACACACACACTCATTCACACGGTCACATTTTGTCATATTATTATTATTATGATGTACATATTTTTGTCGGATGTTTAAATTCACTTTTATGGGAATACATTTTTTAAAATGCAGTCTGATGTATTTCTTGTGGGTACTTAATGGAGAATTTTAATCCACCATCCCATGACAATGTATTTATTTATATATTTATTATATTATATATATTTATTTGATTAATTTTGGGATGATAAAGAGGTCCAGTTCCATTGCAATTGTTTAAATTCCGTTTTCTATTTCCATAGCCTTTGCTTTCTTTTGCTCATAGAACATTAGTTGAGCTAGCTTCTGTCTTTCTTCCTTCCTACCCTTTTCAGAACTTTTTCTTTGCGTTCGTCCTGTTCCAAAATATGTAGTTTCTTGCAGTATTTCTATTTTGTCGACTCTTTCATTCTTAGTGTGAAGTAATGATGACGGTAACGTCCATGATGCTTAGTAGCTATATAACTAAGCATTTCTTTTGTTTGTTAGAGTATTTAAATTTACCCTCAAGAAATAAAATTGCATCATAAAACATTATACGTAGGCCCTACTTGCCGTCCAGTGAAAATATTTATCTGTGAAACAACAGTTGTTTTTTTCCTTTGTGTATATAATACAGTTAGAGTGTGGCACGTAAAACTAACGTTAGCATCATGCCAATAGAGCGTAGTCTCTCTCTCTCTCTCTCTCTCTTTTTTACAGGAAGTTTTAAGATTCTTTCTTATTTCACTATAATGACTGCCATTTAGACTTTTGGACATCTCTGAAAAAATGTATCTTGCCTTTCTACGTTTTTCTTAGATTATCCTGAAAACAATGCTTCTTTCTTTCCTTTTACTCTTTCTTTCGCTTTATAGTTTTTCGCTTAAAAGGCTAGGTGCTCTTGGTATTGGTTTGTTGATTGTTCATGGTTTTGCTCAAAGGCAAAAACCTGTTAAGGCTCGGTTGGGACACACAGCAGGTTCGAATTATCAACACCCACAGTAACTGCTGTCCTGTGTTGTTCTCTCCACTAGGAAGCAAAGGGCAATGAAGTAGTCAATTTAGTAGCAATGGGGTGAAAAACCTGGGACTCTTTTTGATATCTGTTTGGGGTTTTTCGTTTTGTTTGTTATTTAGAACAGTTAAAACATTTTAAAATCCAAACGCGGTAGGTGTTGTTTTTCTTTTTTTTGGGGGGGTGTGACTGTGGTTGTCTCTTTTTTTCTTTTGTGAACGTGCTGATGAGACTACAGTACAGGCGACAAGGGTTCGATTCCCTTTTCGGACCTATGTTTTTCAGAAAGTTTTGTTTTCCTGACTGCGCACCTAATCGGTCGGAAATGGACTAATTTGGAGGTCCTGTCCTTTTCAGAATAGTTGTTTTAGAAAGGGCGTGAGGCTCAAGAACTTAAATCCAAACCCCCCATTTCTTTGCTTCTAGGGACCGGTTGAACAACGACGATGGCATCTGCACTGAATATATTGCCACCCCCAAAATCTCCTCCTTGGGGGAAGATGGTTTGTCCCTCAACGTCTTTGTCTCTGTCACTGTGTCTGTGTCTGTGTGTGTGTGTGCGACACTCCCTCATGTCACGTCCAATCTCTCAGAGCACGCGGCCAGTGTTTGGTGAACTTCCACTATTCTACCTAGTAGTGCATGAACCTCCATCCGTTTTCTCACGGCTTCTACGCCGCGCATTGCTGCTTTGCTGCATTCTCTTTGGCGACCTTTGAACTTTCAGTCGCAGAGCTTATTAAGTCTGAATCAATATTGAATCATTCTACAGATCTTGAAACAAAATAGAAAGATAACATAGCAAACTGAAGAAAAAAAAAGAAACAAACACAAGTAGCAGGGGAAAAAGAAATTGTGGGGCTGGAATTTTTGGAATGGGCCAGAAAAACTATAGATCTATTCGTTTCTATTCATATAATATTATAAAAACCTTTTTTTGCATATTATTTTTACTTCTTAGTAAGTGTAAGGCTATACTAGATTCTTGTAAGGTACATGTATTTTTAAAAAAAAGCTTTGATAGCTGTGTGCTTGTGTGTCATAATGATTTTGAAGGGACTTTTCTATTCCTGCATTATAGCTCTCCAGCGGGGGAAATCAGAATAATAATACTTATGATGTGGTTATATACACTCAGGGTAATAGCTGTTTACTTAATCGGGTACCAAAAGTTATGCTGGTCATAGAATATTAATATAGCGGCCAGATGTTGTCAACAGTCTCGAGCACGATACACTTATTTTCCATAGCAGCACTGCTGCTGTTTCGCTTTTAAAATAGGGGTATTTGGCATGGCCTCTATGAGCGTTTCCTATCTCCCTCAATTTCCTGAGCAACTCCTTTGACTCTTTGTAATAATTTGTCATTTATTTATATTTGCATATTTTTATTCGTTTATGAAGTTAATTATTCGGAGGAATGGGGGGAAAGGGTGGGGGAATTCTTAGCAAATGGCATAATATGGAGACATCTCAAACGCTGGCCCACATGAGAGATTAGACGCCCTCAGACTCTTTGTTTCTGCCTTCCTGATTGGTGGGTGCCTTGCCCTCGGTGACCTTGACCTAACGTGACCCATGGGAGTGGTAGCCCCATGTGTACCCTAATAAACTAAGGAATGTAAACCTCCCGACTACCCATCTACAAAACGATCACTAACTCTGAAACTATTTCACTAACAAACTGGGATTTGGACAAGTATTACTACTAAATGTTTAGGTACTAGTTATTGTATTCTAGTTAATATAGCACCCCAACCTGAACTTTTTTGTTTCACCCAGTAGCTCAGGACGATTTGAGTTTCATCATGTTTACGACTGAGTATAATGTTTGGGTGATTGTTACAATATGTATTTCTGGAAATCCACTCATGTGAACTCAAGGAAATGTTGTGTGCATACATAGCAAAACGACTTGGGTGCAAAGTCAACATTCAGTTTTAGTCCCATAACAAAATATAGCCTGAGAAGGTAATAAATGTATCTTTTGCCTTTTTGCTGCTATTATAGAGCAGTGTCTTTTGTCTCTGCTTTGTTGTATGACTTGCTGCTGATTTCCTAAACACGTTCAATGTAACTGTTCTCATGCTTTGCTCATCTTTATTTCCTGTTTATTGAATGTTTGACTCGTAGCAGTATGTTACTTCTATAGGGCTGTTCTCTTTTCACAGCTAGCCTTTGCTTGCTTCCTGTGTCTTTCTTTTTCGTGATGGTTAAAGCGTTGCTAGCACATTTTATCTCACTTTACAGGTGTGTTAAGATATTGGGGGGGGGAGACGTGTATAGTCTTATTAGTATATTGTACACAATTTGTGCAATAATTTAGCTATCTGTTAACTGTAAACCAGGCTCTCCCCTCAGTAAACTGCCCATGCTGCAATTAACTTTTGACGAGTAAAGATAACAAAGATTATATTCACTTTTTAATTAGGACGATCATTGTGAACTTGATGTGTGTGAAACCTCGATAACGTCATTGGCTCTCAATCATTTCCACTTCGAGCCATTCTCTCCTTTGCATGCAATGCTCCTGTACTCTTCTGTAATGATGCTCTCCCCTTCAAACTTTCCTCCTAATTATGTTGTGAATACTGCCACCCCCCCCCCCCCCCTCATGTGAACAGCACTACCCATTGGATTTTCACGGCGCTCAGAAAATAGATAATTGTATACAAATTTAAGTGCCAAAAGCATTGACAAGTACGTGTGTGTTTACTAGCGTTCACAATAATGTAATGCCATTGATATGTTACCACGTGCAGGTGCTTATTGTTGTCCTATGAAGGACTTCAATCTCAGTATTATAATTGTGGGTAACTTTGTCACGTGGCACATGCAGTCGCAAGCTGGCCCGTGCGCTGCGTACATACATGCACACACAGAGACACGAATGCTCGCTCATGCATGCGTGTGTTACACACACACACTCACACACACACACACACA